>NC_051163.1:81434468-81559291 GCF_013339745.2 Dermacentor silvarum | reverse complement strand
GGAAAAAGCAAAGCTAACAAAATGAATAGTAGCCGAACATTCCTCGTTTCACTTTAAGACTTCTTCAGCGCGTTAACACTTGGGCTTCTGGCTTAATAATATATTGTACAATAAAAAATCATAGGAGCTCAAGAACAAAAGTATGAGCGAAGTGATTTTCGCCTCTTGCTAACTTTGCGGTATGACGCCACTAGGTTCAGTGGCTGTAAAATTGAGATTTCGAGGAGTCAATTCATTTCCTTTCATGTTTCCCGAAGCGGTTTGCAGAAACATAGTTAGCATTTTTGTTGTTACCAACATATTTGCTCGTTCGGGAATGTTCTTCAGCTGAAAATTTGATAAAAACCCATAGAACATTCAATGTACTCCTACATTATTCATCAATAAGAACAAAGACAGATCCAACTCATGGGCCCAACCTGTTCGCTAGATCATTTAGGTCATGTGTTTTTGTGAACTTGACCTGAAAGTTAGTAAACAATTGGGGGTACACCTGGCAGTTTACTAAAACTGGGTACGAGTGCACACCATACTCAGAGAAGAATATATATGTAAAGCCCGCTAAAAAGTCGCAGTTGCGCCCGAAAGGCGAAGCATCGATTGCGACAGCAAATAAGTAGAAAGCTATATGAAGTAAGGATAGCAGTCTTATCGGCCGTATAGACTTGGAACTCTTCGCTTACTAACTAAATTAACAAGCATGATGTCAGCGCGTACAATTAAACACGAACATATCACACTAAATGACCGCGGATACTCGCTATCAAAACGCTGCCGTGAGCAAGCGTTCCGATAGCGAGTATCCGCGGTCAAGTAACCGCGCACAAATTACGCAGTTGCTTTCGGAGTTGAAGCCGCACCCCCTCCCTGCCATGCTGCCTCGCCACTTTCTTCCTTTCGTGCGCAAGATTCAGCCGCGATCGCGAGTTCCCTTGCGCCGGTCGCGAAATACGCAGGTTGTGCCGGAACACAAGGCCGCCCCCCCCCTCCCTCCCATCCCCCACGGCCTTTCGCGCGACGGAATGCATCACGTTTGCTCGCCGCCTTCCTCCCTCGCGCACGCCAGGTTGAGCCGCGATCGTCAGCTCCCCTCACGCGCTTTCACTCGCACACACAGCGTACGGCGCGCGGCAACGACAGAAATGCGCCTGGAGTCTCCATATAATTACTATCGGAATAAAAAGAGATAAATCTTTCAGAACCCCACATTAGGAAAGCCGCAGATTGCTGTGCGTGATCATTTCTACTGTACTGATAGTGATAAGGAATTGCACCTCCTGAACAGCTTTCCGTGATGATAATTTGTTGTTTTATCGCATTTCTGCACGTGTAAAAGTTGGTTTGATTATTAATAAATGCTCAGGGGGAAGTCAGCGACCGTGTATGTCATTTGCATTCCTGTATGTCCTCTGCTTTTACGGTGCACAAACTCTGTTTCGCGACAAGTATACCACATGGCATATGAATGGCTTTTTTTGGGGAAAACTTTTTGGAATTTACCTAATTATGTGTTTTCAAGGCATGTAGGGGCACCGCGTCTCACTATCTCAGATGAAAAAAAAGCACATTGAAAGGCTTTATTTAGCTGTCCGGTCTTTTGGGGTTATCTGACTGTTGCCAATTTTTACAAATTGTGTATATACGCGTATATACTACTGCTATTATTGCTATTTCTTTTTTCCAGTTGTTTATTTGGTAATAACAAACATTTTGTTCCATGTCAGTTTGTCTGTTCGGATTTGAAGCTTTGTTACGAACCTTATTTTTGTTTTCTACGTAATGCCCTTACTGCACAATATTGTGCAAATTGAATACGTACTACGTTCTACTATTGAATGGTATTACGTTCTACTTATCAGGTACTGTACCACGTGGATCTTCTGAATAACAAAGGCAACACAGCAATTTACAAGTACCCTGACTGCATTCTTCTGCCTGTTTATTTGAACCAGCAGTTATCAGGAATAAATATGCAAATGCGGATGCCATATTTCTGCAATATCTTTTATAATACGTCACCCACTTGCGGTGACAGTCGCGCAGTTGATTAAAATATATTTCACATTCACAACCAACGTAAAATGAGGCCTGTACAGTGGGAAGCCACCAGACCGTCATATTGACGAATCAGTTGTACCTTAAATTGACAAGAAAAAGTCTAAATGACACCTGAGCGGAAAGGCAAATGACATCAATGTATCATAATGTCAGCTGTTGTAATTAACGCTAGCACGTCTGACATCAATATGATCGAACACGCCGTCATTCAAAAATTGTAGAAAAATTCAAAAATTTGAGTAATGTGATTAAATTGACAACTAGGTTTCATTTCTAATGAAGGAGCAAGGTGTCAAAATGATTAAATACACTGGATTTATTCGTGACGGCCTGCCGCCACACGACGGTCAAGCTTGGAAACAACTGCCACCATATTTCCCGTAATCCTGATGGATGGATGGAGTGATAAAGCTGAGTTTATCTCTGGTGACGCGTGGAGCCCGCAACTGGGAAGTGTTGATCGAAGCACTGCGAACGAGAACAGTAGAGCAGGAACTAGTTTCTGAATGTGCACAGTGGCTGCCACAAATTTGGCCATTTTTAGGCACAGGGCGCGTTTTCTCTCCACCTGCTCCTAATGGTCCACAGGGCTGCATATCGCACAACCTTGTAAATCGTAAGCCACTGACGCATCAATATCCTGCTTCCACCGATGTCAAATTTTGTTATATACAGTGAACGCTGCGAAAATAAAAAAACACGTATCCATGATGGCCGCAAACTTGAGTGTTGGACTGCACTTACAGCTTCAACGTTAAGAATAAAGAAATTTATTTGCACGCGTGACCCAATATATATATATAACAAGGACGGGGTACCCGTGTACTGGAACCAAAATATGACCCATTAAACAAGGTTACAAGAACATAGCTACGTCACAGAAGCAGTTGAAACTGATAAGAAAGCTGCCGCAGATGGAGCACACATGTTTAAATCCATGCATGAGCGCAGCGTTCGTTGAATGGCATGCGGTTACTGCATACCTGTCGTCGTCATTGTCGTGCCATTTATATTTTGTTGTGTCCTATGGTTGTCACTATGAGTGTCTTTTTCGTATGTTCGAATGGTAATCGCTAATATTTATTTTTGTGTGTCGCACAGTGCTCGCTATAAATGCTTTCTTGTGTGAATTATTGGTCAAGATCAAAGTAGTTTCTAATGTATTAGAAAAGCTAGTTTGCTGTGACGTTCTCCAATCAGGTGAGGTACCCGCAGACCGATTAATCACAAGTTAAGCCGCAATTAAAACACCAATAAAGGCGGAGGCATAATCGTGAGACGGCGACAAAGCGATGTCGCGAAGAAGCAGCGAAGTTTGACGCTCGTTGGGCGAAGAATGGTGAGAGGTCTATGCGTAGAGAAGTACGACATACAGGGTGATCGTTTTAAGTTTACAGAATTTTTAAAAATCGCCTGTGGCAAATAGCAAAACTGCTATCGTTGAGCTGGAATTCGAAGAAGAAACTGACATTCGTACAATGAGAAATTGAAACATATCGAAGCAATTACCAAAAATTGACTAATTAACTTTTTAGTTAATTACCTGACGGCACATATTTGCAAGACGCATGCACTTGAAATGAATTTCCAGGATGACACCAGTGTGGGTCGAAATGCGTGGGCGTTCCAGTTACTTTTGTGCTTCAATGCATAAAAGAGCGTTTTGGGGTAAAAGTGGAACAACAGTGCACTTTTACGGCGAGTTTGATCGCGCATATCTTCAAACTGGCGTTATTCTGGAAATTCATTCCAATTCGATACGCCTGACAATCTAACCAGCTACGATTCGTAAATTGCAATATTTGGCGTAAAGTAATTATTTTAGAAAATTAATAATATAATTTCTGTTATTAGTGTGAATGTGTGTTTCGCACATATTCGCGGGATCGAATCGATCTGATCGCACGAAGTCGCGGGATCGAATCCCAGCCGCGGGCGGGGCCGCATTTCGATGGAGGCGAAAATGCAAAAACACCCGTTTGCTTGCGTTGGAGTGCACATTGAAAAACCCCAGCTGGTCAAACTTAATCCGGAGGCCCCCACTACGGCGTGCCTCATAATCAGAACTGGTTTTGGCACATAAAACCCCATAAACGAGAAAAATATGTGTTTGGATTTTTCGTGCAAGTATAGTTCGCCTCTCTGAACAATCTAGCTCAAGGACTAGAAGTATGTTATCGGCAACAGGTAATCTTTAAAAACTCCATAAAACTTAAAAATGATCACCCCGCATATTAAAACACATTTCAGTATTATGTAACATTAGATAATTCCTCTCAATGATTTCTCAAGAATTGTAAAATACCCAGTGGCACATACCCAATGCTCCAAAAATGGCAGGGTTTAAATATACGAAATTAAAGGAATTTAAAGATACCCTTGCGAGCTTCATGGAGTCTTGGTACAACGTGCGAGGTTCGAGCCGTACGATCGCAACTTACGCGCTCCTCCGTCAGACTGCGACGACCCCCGAAATGCCTCCGCGGTGACTCTTCGGGATACCCGAATTTGGTGCAGCGGTGAATCCCAGATGCCCTGCTGTCGGCTCATCCTGAGACGCTTCTAAAATCTCTTGCCGTAGCTTGACTGGCACGACGAGTAGGCAGGCCGCTTTGTACGGCGCGAAGTTTTTCTTCACAAGCACGTTGTCGCGCAGGCACAGCGACAACACAGACACGCACACGCACACACCCACACACCCACACCCACACGCACACACGCACACAGACAGCACACATACATCCACACACACATACACCCCACCACACACACACACATACACAAACACACACAAATACACAGGGACTACTTTCAATAATTTATTCTTGGAATCTTGTTGCTGCTTTATACACAACCCACAGTAACGTAATCTGTTCAAATCACTGAGCAGTACTGAAAAAGCACACAAAGTTTGACAAACTATCAGCGCTAAGAAATCTGTGTTGGCACACCCTCAAAATTAACTTTTTTTGCTATGAGTACGATAGACAGCATGCTGCTCATAGTCTCGTCAGCACCTTGGCAATTGATCGTAGCTGTTGGAGCCTCGGTAATCGGCAAGACGAAAAAATCGGGAGTGGTTCCATCGGTGTGGCATCCCAAGCTCAGGTGCGAGCTGTTTTGAACCAGCCGTTGATATAAATGCATCAAGTGCATCCAACAGCCTGAGGTTCGAGTGCTCTGTGCAAGTGTGCTGACGACTGTATAGACGTTTTATATCAGGGTGTATTTTTTGAAGCGAAGATTTCTTTGCATACTCCAAACAAAACTTCCTAGACTCCACTGTTCTTAATAAGAGTCCTCACACCAGACTCCTCGATACGCTTCGTGGCATCTACGCGGCCTTGCGAACACCACCGGCACTCCTCGAGATCTCTGAGAGAACTGCGCTGTGCATGCGAGGGGAGCGCGTAGCGGCGCTAACAGCCCTAGGACTTGCTCCCATTAGTGATCAAGCTGTCCACAAGAAGCACGACAGTCAGTGTCGCGCCACGTTCATCCTTCGTATGATCGTTTTGACGGCGCACGCTAGGAAGTTTTTGTCTTCCTCTGGTTCCAGACACGCGCGGGCATCATCACTCGACGAAGTGGCATCATCACTTGACGAAGGCGTCATATCATGACGCCACGTTTGGTGTGATGACGTCTTCTGATTACGTCATCAGGCGATATCACAGCGTGATATTGCCGTTATTCTCGTATGTTCGACTTACACTCTGAATCTATCATGTTTGCAGCTTGTGTGTAAGTCGTAATTTACGAATTTCCTAACGCAACTTACCTCGAGAAATTGGCTTAGTTCTATAACACACTTGCGCTTGGTGGAGGGCCTGGAGGAATGAGCATGTATGCTGCACTTCCGCACACGTGCCTGCACTCGTGACGTACAGTACGTCGCTTGTGATGGTGGTGCTTGTCTAACATCTAAGGTCGGTCGTACTTGTAAAACGTCCGCAACAGATTCGCTGTGCATCACTTTCACAGGGTGGAATGGAGGCGGAGTTTTTTTTGAGGGGCTCGGCCCCCTCTCGTCGAGTCAACTGTAGCACTGCAGACAGTTTGGCAGCGGTGCGCAAGCAACAAGCACCAGACTAATTCCTCTGCTTCTTGCAGTGGTGGACGATTCAAGGACCGATCAACAGGATTCAGCACGCACTGGACAGATTCGGCAGGAAAGATTCAGCCCGCACTGCGACGCAAGTTCGGAGCCTGATAGCCGCTGCTTCTTTGTGACGTGGCGCTCTGACACGGGCATCGATTAGCAAGACGTCACCGGCTTCGACTGCTAGAAAAAGGCTGTCGGCTCGGCGCCTAGACACAGTTTGGCAGCGGTGCGCAAGCAACAAGCACCTGACTAATTCTTCTGCTTCTTGCAGTGGTGGACGATTATTCAAGAACCGATCAACAGGATTCAGCACGCACTGGACAGATTCGGCAGGAAAGAATCAGCCCGCACTGTGACGCAAGTTCGGAGCCTGATAGCCGCTGCTTCTTTGTGACGTGGCGCTCTGACACGGGCATCGATTAGCAAGACGTCACCGGCTTCGAATGCTAGAAAAAGGCTGTCGGCTCGGCGCCTAGACACAGTTTGGCAGCGGTGCGCAAGCAACAAGCACCAGACTAATTCTTCTGCTTCTTGCAGTGGTGGACGATTATTCAAGGACCGATCAACAGGATTCAGCACGCACTGGACAGATTCGGCAGGAAAGAATCAGCCCGCATGCGACGCAAGTTCGGAGCCTGATAGCCGCTGCTTCTTTGTGACGTGGCGCTCTGACACGGGCGTCGATTAGCAAGACGTCACCGGCTTCGACTGCTAGAAAAAGGATGTCGGCTCGGCGCCTAGACACAGTTTGGCAGCGGTGCACAAGCACCAAGCACCAGACTAATTCTTCTGCTTCTTGCAGTGGTGGACGATTATTCAAGGACCGATCAACAGGATTCAGCACGCACTGGACAGATTCGGCAGGAAAGATTCAGCCAGCACTGCGACGTAATTTCGTAGCCTGATAGCAGCTGCTTCTTTGTGACCTGGCGCTCTGATATGGGCATCGATTAACAAGACGTCACCGGTTTCGACTGCTACAAAAGGCTGTCGGCTCGGCGCCTAGACACAGTTTGGCAGCGGTGCGCAAGCAACAAGCACCAGACTAATTCTTCTGCTTCGTGCAGGTGAGCTATACCTCTAGTTTTCCCTGCATACGCTATAAGTCTCTGCGCACCGCTGCCAAGCTTTATTACGCCTTCATTATATTTACATTACGTTGTGTTTCTGTGTTTTATTCGCATTGAATTCCGTTTGTGTTTGCAACAATGTCGAAGGATTTCGTGAAAGCTCTGGATGATTTCAAGCGGTAAATGAGACTTGAAATGTGCTCTGTCAAAGAAAGTGTGAAGTTTTGCAGCGACACTTGCGATGAAACTAAGGCGATTAACACAGAGTTGAAAGCTTTGAGGCAGGAACTCGGCGTCCTGCTAAAAAGTAACGAAGCTCTCAAGAAAGAAAAGCAGCTAGCGCAACGAGTCGACGAGCTGGAACAATATAGCCGTTTGAATAATTTAGAGCTTAAGGGCGTCAAGTCAGTCGACAATGCTCATGATGTCGTAAAAAAACTTGGCGAAGTCATTGACGAACCAATTTGTGCTGCTGACATTGACACATGTCACAAGATAACAACACGAGTTACGGGCGAGAGCAACATTATCGTTCGTTTTGTGCGCCGCAATAAGCGACAGGCGGTTCTTGCGAAGGCTAGAAAACGCCAGATCACAAACTAGATGCTGGGACTACCTGGATCTGATCGGGTGTATGTTAACGAGCATTTAACCCGTGCTAATAAGCAACTACTGGGAGCCACAATTTCCCGCAAGAAAGAAATGTCTTGGAAATTCGTTTGGACGATCGGGGGCAAGATGTTCACCAGAAAGAACGAATCTTCCAATGCCGTCAGGATTGCCGATGAGGGCGATTTGCGCAAGGTATCACAATAGTTGCATCATTTTCGGTTAAGCGATCATGGCCACGTTTCAAGTACTGACTTGTTCTCTATACAACCCTGAGTCTTTTAACGCAAAATTCTGTAACCGGCAGCAAGAACTGTCTGTTCTCCACTTTAACATAAGAAACATCAAAAACAAAGGCGACTGCCTTGATCCCTTTTTTACCTCATTAGGAACAGAATTTGATGCTTTAGTATTTACTGAAACTTGGTTGCTCACATATTATGACCGTCTTCATTTCAATAACTACGCATATAACCGTCTCCTACGTCCCAGTGGAAGAGGTGGAGGCCTTGCTGTATATGTTAAAAGTTGCTACCCGCATTCCGTTCTTGACGATTGCTCAATAATGAGTCCCAACGTTGAATGTTTAACGGTGTCACTGGCCAATATAATTGTCGTGGCAATTTATAGGCCACCGACTGGAAATAAGCGACACTTTCTTGATTTTCTTGAAAAATTGCTTGAAAACTTGAATTCTACCGTTCTTCCATTTGTACTTATGGGTGATGTTAATATAAATCTTTTGCATGACGATCAGAGCACTAGAGATTCCAACACTGTTATTTCATCTTTTGCATCTTCCAATCACATTACTTTGCCTACTAGAATTACTTTTGATACAGCCACCCTTTTAGATGTGTTACAAGCTTTGCACCATGTAATATTGATTGTGGCTTACTGAGCTCGGACATTGGTGATCATATCCCAATTTTTTGCTTTATCATCAGAGTACGAAAACCCAAGGTCACAGTTGACAGATACATAACACAGGAAATAAATGATAAAAATCTGAACAAATTTCAATACCTAGTTCAGAATATAAATTGGGATAACATATACGACATTGGTGACGTAAATAAGACGTACTCAGAATTTATTAGAAAGTTTTTAGACGCCTATAATAATGCTTTCCCACTAATCAGAAGAAGATTAAACAGGAAGAAGTTCAGGAAGCCGTGGATAAACAAAGATTTGCACGCAAAAATTCGCACGAAGAACAAGATGTACCACCTTTTTATTCAGAGTCGGGATCCCAACCTTCTAAAGGAGTATAAACAGTATCGAAATCAACTGAATAAGGAACTAAAGACAGCAAAAACAAATTATTTTATTGAGCGTTTCATAAGAATCCAAAACGACAGTGGTAAAGTATGGAGAGAAGTAACTAATCTAACAAAAGGAAAAGATAATTATAATGTGCTGAACGAGATCAGTACGCCGGATGGAAAGTTATCGGGTTTTGATTTAGCCTGTGCTTTTAATAGTACTTTGTCAATGTTGGTAAACCACTCGTTGATGCACTTGAAGCTGACAATTAATTTAATAACACTATTGATTCTTTATCGAAGTCTGTGTTTTTTTTTCACCCACTTCCTCTCAGGAAATAGTGACTTTAATCAACAAGTTAAAAAATGAGGTATCTGCAGGTCATGATGATATAAGGTCTGTTCCCATCAAGCACGTAGCGCCTCTAATATCTGACGTATTGTCTTATATTGCTAATCTAATGTTTACTACTGGCGTGTTTCCCGATGACCTAAAATAGCCAAGGTTTGTCCAATATACAAAGGTGGTAATCGTATGGAAATGTCAAACTACCGACCAATCTCTGTGTTACCAGTGTTTTCTAAAGTATTTGAAGGAGTCATCAACTGCAGGCTTGAGTGTTTTTTTTTTTTACTAGAAACAACCTGATATCTGTTTCCCAGTACGGTTCTTTGAAAAAAAAATCCAGAGCAAGCCCTACTCGTTATTAAGGATAAAATACTTGAAAATATAGAGCACAAGCACTACACACTTGGTCTATTCTTAGATTTTCGAAAGGCGTTCGACTGCGTACAGCATGGTGTTCTCTTACATAAGTTAAATTACTATGGTGTACGTGGTGTTACACTTACCTTAGTGCAGAATCGGATACAATACGTAAAGGTTTCATCTAACCGACTGACTGCCACTTGCGGAGTCCCTCAGGGCACTATATTGGGACCACTATTGTTTTTAATATATATCAATGCCATTACCAAATTACCAGGTTCTCATGACATGATTATGTATGCTGATGACACGAACATATTCTTTACAGCCAAATCTCTTGTCCAAGCTGAGGCTATGGTAAACAGGTATTTAGGTGACTTACAATCCTGGCTACAATGCAACATGTTTTCCTTAAATTTATCCAAAACCAGCTATATTATTTTAGGCCAATTAATACTGTTGATTTCTATAAGGTCAACATTCAATTTGGACGTGTAATAATACAGGAGGTTGATTGTATTAAATTTCTCGGTGTCTGGTTCCACCAGAACCTTTCCTGGAACACACATGTATCAAAATTAGCATCTGAAATAAGTAAAAGTGTTGGCTGTCTTTACAAAGTAGCTAATCAGGTACCCGTGTGGTTGAGACTGCAAATGTATTATGCGCTTGTATATTCTAAGTTAACCTATTGTATTCTAGTATGGGGAACAACTACGACCACTAACTATCAGAAACTACTAGTACTTCAAAAGAGAGCTTTGCGGTGCATTCCTGGTTGCTATGGCAGACCAAAAGATTTCTCCGTGTCTCTGTTGTTTCGCAGTTACGATTTGCTTAAAGCGAACCAACTCTACCTTTTTCGTTTGCTGCAGCATATTAAATCCAACAAATTATACACCCAAAACAATACTTTGTCTAATGAAGCTTACTATTTTCGAAAACAAATCCACCGGGTCCCCAAGGCGCGTACTATGGCAAACAAAAATTAAATTATCAAGTAACTGCGGCTATTAATAAAATGTCGACAAATGTTGATTTTGATGTTTCATTCAAAGTGTTTAAAAAGGAAACAAAGAAATATCTTATCGATTCTGGTCTTTGTTTTGTACAACACCATTTTTACTGCTGTATGTTTAAATAACTGTATCATGTGACACTTGCAAGAGCAGGTGATTTGCATTTATATATTTTCAGTTATGTGTTTGTGTATTCTGATGTCAGACTGTACAGGGGAGCCGAGGGCCGAGGCCTTCGTCAGGCATTCCTTTGTACGAAAGGAAAATAAACTTCACTTCGCGTCACTCCAGCAGCCATTAGACCGGACAATATTAACTCAAATTGTTCGCTTGATGATTTAATCATGATTGATCGGTTGATGTGGCATCAGCAAAGCCTTTAAAGCAGGTAAAGTACTGCTGCATACATTTCTATGCACCGAAGGATCTGCTGGTGTAGGTCACCCTATAGCTGGTCTAGTTCCACCCTGCATCATATATGGTATTCCTTGTAAAACGTCCTTCCAAATACAATTTCGCTTAAGTTCGATATGTGTCTGCCTCTTTCCATCCGAAGCCACCTGCGAACATATCGCCGCTATTCCTAGTGGCAGTGCTCTTCACTTGCATAGACCGTCGCTGTCGGTGCGTCTCGGACGCCCAAGTGAAGAAGTAATACCCATATTTTCGAGAGGGAAGGAGAAGAACATGATTTTCCTTAACAGCGGGGCTCTTTAAGTCGGCCGTTAGTCCGTGATTCGCGAACAGAAAATGGGTGCCGATCCTGGTGGTCTTGCAGAACGGGTCCAAGCGCAATGACACACACCCCTGTGAATTAGCGAAGCTGAGCCAGGCTAAGTCTGGGTAAGCATGGTTGGGACTACTTAACCTTGTCAGTCATCGATAGTCAATCAATATTCAATCAATAAATTCAGGAAAATGCTGGGGATGACTTGGTAGTGCTTAGCCTAGCCCAAATAAGCAGCCAATACCTTGCGATAGACAATCGATAGCCAGTCAATAGCTAATCAATTATCGACCAATAATCAATAAATTCCGGAAGATTCTGCCGATGACTTGGTAGTGCTTAGCCTAGCCCAAATACGTGGTTAATACCTTACGATAGCCAATCGATAGCCAATCAATAGCTAATTAAAAATCTATTATTAATGAATAAAGTCCGGCAAATGCTGGGGATGACTTGGTAGTGCTTTGCGTAGACCAAATACGTGGCCAATGCCTTGCGATAGCCACTCAATAGCTAATCGAAAATCGATCAATAACCAATAAATTCCAGAAAATGCTGGGGATGAATTAGTGGTGCTTCGCCTAGCCCAAATACGTGACCAATGCATTGCGATAGCTAATCAAGAGCTAATCAATAATCGACAAATAATCAATAAATACAGGAAATGCTGGAGATGACTTGGTAGTGCTTATCCTCGCCCAAAAGCCAGGACTAGCTTGGTGCCCGTCAGCTCCACTGTCTCTTTAGCATTGCGCCTCCAGTGCAAGCTACGCAATTTTTTTATACCTAACTCCTTTCTATTTCTCTATCTCTCTGTCTGTAACTTTTAATTACATCGCTCATTGCGTGGTCAACTTTCTCTGTTAACTTCCAAGTTTTATTCCAGGAGGTTAGTATTGGCAGAATGTATTCATTCTGGCACACTTTTGAAGTTTGTCGGTAAGCGTTTAGTGTGCCATGGGTTAGGTGCACATTAAAGAGTCCAAGGTGGTCAAAATTAATCCGTAGTCTCGCATGATCGTATCGTGGTTTTGGCATGTAAAACCCCACAATTGTTTTTAAGCTGCTGAACATGAGTGCAGATTGCCTTCCACCATGCTCTTTTTCTATTTGTTTTCCAATTTACTCTTCCTGATATGTGTCCTTCTTGGCCCTGATAAACGCAATGTTGGGATACAGCAGAGGTATAAAATACACACAAATATAACACGCACGCGTTCACATGACTGTCTATCAATCGCGAATAGTCGAGCTCATGCCAAGCTATTGACTATTACAGTAGTTTCATGGATAATAATCTTCAAACTTACCATTAGATCTTGCCGGCTCAGGGGCTCAGTCATTTGTTGCAAGTCATGTCCACCCATGCACACAAATTTCCGCAATTGCACGAGTTGTACAGGTTACGTTATTTTATTTGATACTGTAAGGCTTATGAAGCTTATTCAGGAGCGGGTATGTTAGAGAAGTAGAAACCTAGATACAAATATACAGGTCGAAGAAAACATATGCTAAAAAATCTGAGCATTTCTTATTCAGCAATAACATCACTAGCAGCGTCAAGACAGCAAGATTTCTAGGAGATTAAGCATACATTTTACTAATGCAAAAAATAAGCACATTCAACTATACACACTCACATATATTCCCAAGAAAGAAATGAACCACAACTACGCCTATATGAAAGCGCGAGAAATAGTACCTGTGAAGTGAATGAAAGGTTAGCTAACTGCCTAAACAGCCTGGGAGAGACAACTCTACGAAATCAATTCTTCAAGTTTAGCAGCGAATAAATCCGCGCATTATATGGATAAGATGTCCAAGCGCTCACGTGAGAGCTGTTTAGTTATACGTATACTTAAACAAGACAATAACATGATGGGCCATCCGATGTCTGCTATTGAAACCGTGCATACTGGTGGGCAGTTCCTGGCGGGCGAAGCAGTCGTCGTCCCATGGGAGACTACGGTCTTGCTCCAGACCGAGGCATACCGTGTGCTTCCTGAAGACGCACAAGTGTGCCAGCTCCTCGGTGCAGAACCTGCTTATGCGTTTTGGGGAGCGGCGCCGTCTGACGTTCGCGCTGCCCTGGTTCGACATCTACTTGGGGCACACGGACCTTCTCAACCGGACGATGGTGCAGGGAACGCCACCCTTCGACATGCTGGTGCACCACACGCGATTCCAGGAGGATGAAGCACGGGCCCTACTAAAGCCGGACGTCGTCTTTGTGACCATCGTGCGGGAGCCTGCTTCCCTTTTCGAGTCACTTTTCTCCTACGGCGACCTCAAGGTAGGCACAATACATACTATTCTCAAGAAGCATTTTAACCATTATAATTTTACGTACGTACCCGCTAGCTAAAGCTATGCGCGAGCGAGCGGTAGTGGATTGCGCCGTCATTACCGAGCGACAAAGGTTTGAATTATGCTTGAAAGTTTCTTCTTTTGTCGCTCGACAAGTTACCATGAGGAAGTTTAGTAGGGCTTCCTCTAATCTTTCTGCCCATGGTGCGTAAATTTTCAATCAAGGGGAGGGGCGCCGTGCCGTCGGATCTGGGACACCATGACGGCTCATTTCTGGTGGCGGTGTTGCACGAACGAAGGCCCTGAAATATATCCCTTGAGAACGTCGTAGGAGACACTTCTTTATACTCGCTGTAGTGTTCCGGCCATATTCCAGCGCTTTTCGGTTTTGGCGAAAAGCTGTGGCTTTCGAGCATTTGCTTTTTGTGTGTTTAAGCTCACAATCAAGTTTAATGCGAGCAAACTTTTGAACAAGGGCCACGGTATAATAACGGGTTGACGGGGCAAGGCTTGCTGCCAACTGCTTTGGAAGATGGAAGTTGGCCTTGTCCTGTCTTCTCCATTCGACCACGGTCCTTGTCCTTTAAATTGGCGCTCACTGCTATTTGTTGAATAGCGTCAACCAACCAGCCCAACAATGCGTAAATTTATTGCCGCCGAACAATACGGCGTCACCTTAAAAAAATGGGAAAAGAACGGTGGAGAACCTTCTGTTCGTCTCTGGATCCTCGAAAGCCACTTTCTAGGATCTGGTAGATAGTACGAAGCCTTCGTGCTCCTCCTCAGCAAAAACATCCTTTCCGTGCTCTAGCACTTCACCAATCTCTGACGGAAGTGCAGGTTGCCGAAGACTTCTGTAAGAGAGTCACCCGTACCAATATTTTAACATGTCCAACATTGCATCGACCCGTGCCACCTCCTAAAGATGCTCGTCTTGACCTTCCTTTCACGATGCCGGAATTGGAAGCTGCACTTGCTGCTTTGAGACGATCTTCTGCACCCGGACCTGACGGTATTTCATATACTGCTCTTTGCCACCTTGGTGTGGAAGGTCGGAAAGTCATGCTGTCGAACTATAACGCCACGTGGTCATCCAGTACAGTCCCGAAGCAGTGGAAAACCAGCCGTTTGGTGGCCCTCCTAAAGCCAGGAAAATCGCCTTACGAAATGTCATCTTACCGGCCAGTAGCTTTAGCTAGCTGTGTCGGTAAGGTGATGGAACGAATGGTGCTCACTAGATTAGAATGGTTCATGGAAGGGAATGAGCTTTATCCTGAAATGATGACCGGATTTAGACGTGGACGTTCTGCAATAGATGGGGTCATTGATCTCGTGTCCACGATCGAACACGAAAACAGGCGACACCGACTTGTAGGAGCAGTTTTCTTGGACATAAAAGGAGCCTATGACAATGTACTGCACGAAGCCATTCTTGATGCCCTCGGTAATTTGGGCATCGGCGGCCGTCTCTACATGTGGATTGAAAGTTACCTAGATGGTCGCACAGTCTTCATGTCCACGACTGATGGCGAAACGAGAAGACACGTTGTGGTCCGTGGAGTGCCTGAAGGAGGAGTCCTCAGCCCGACTCTTTTCAATATTGCCCTTATTGGCCTTGCGGAAATAATTCGTGATACAGTACGCATCAGTACCTACGCAGATGACATATGCATATGGGCGTCCGCAGTCACGCGACCACAAATTCGTGCAAGATTGCAGCGAGCTGTTTCTTTAATATCTCAGTACCTGCAGTGCCAAGGACTGCAACTGGCTCCAGAAGAGTGCGCTGCGATAGCGTTCACACGGAAGCTTATGTGTTGGTATTCAATTATGATCAATGGCAATACCATCCCATATGTGACCCACAACAGATACCTCGGCGTTGTCATTGACCGCGGTGTTTCATGGTCAAAGCATGTGGCAATGTTAAAGAAAAAATTAACTGGGCTTGCTCAAGTTTTTCGCTTTTTGGCCGGTATGAAGTGGGGTCCATCTGAGCATTCGCTACTCGGGCTGTACCAGGCTCTCTACGTCGGCTACATTCGGTATAGCCTGCCAGTTTTATCAGGTATGAGCCGGTCATGTTTGCGTACGCTGGAAAGTGCCCAGGCACAGATGCTGAAAACTTGTCTCGGTGTTCCACGTTGCACCTCAACCTACGGAACAATTGAGGAGGCTTGCGTCACCCCTTTACCTGTCTATCTACGATGCGAACCTCTTCGAGTATTCCTGCGACTGCTGTGCCGTCATGAATGCCAATCAAACCGACATACGGCCGGACTCCACCTTTACAAGAGCCATTAAATGCCAAGAATCTGCCATACCATCATATTTTGCCCCTGCGGACCTTCCACGTATGCCCCCATGGGTAATGTCCAAAATACGGGTGCGTCTATTTATTCCCGGAATTTCTAAAAAATCGCGAATACCTACCGTCGGCATCAGACATTTAACACTTGAATATATGTCGAAAGAACATGACTCCTCGGTGAATGTGTATACAGACGGATCGGTCTCGCCATATGCGTCTGGTGCGGCTTTCGTCGTGCCTGCGCATCAAGTCATTGGACGGTTTCTTCTGTGTAACAAGACGACTACAACATCTACGGTACTAGTGGCAATCAGAGAGGCCGTTCAATATATTTTGCAACAGCCTCCTCAAGTATGGACAGTCTTCAGTGACGCAAAATCGGCTCTGCAACTACTTAGACTGGTGTTTAAAGAAAGCGCTTACAGAGTGTTGGCTCTTCAAACTGCCGAGCTATACACTTTAGCGCAAGAAAACGGCCACCACATCACATTTCAGTGGATTCCCAGTCCCTGTGGTATACACGGCAACGAACTGGCTGATGCCGAAGCGAAGAAAGCACTCGAAGAACCAGAATCAATGCTTGCAATTCCTTTTTCAAGAGCGGACGCCAACTGCCTTCCCTCCAGTGTCATCCGAAAATCGACAGAAAAGCACTGGGACAATCCGGATAATCGACACAGACGACTGCAGAGATTGGACCCTACCATGAAATTTAGGCTACCACCGAAAATTCAACGCAGCTGTGCCAGTCCTCTGCACAGACTAAGGCTGGGGGTAGCGTTTACGCGCGGATACGTTCACCTCATGCGACGCACCGAGTCTCCAGACTGTGAATTGTGCAATGTCAATGAGACTATAGGTCATGTGCTTTGTGACTGCCCTAGGTACGTGCAAGAGCGTCAAAGGTTGAATAATGACCTTACGCGTCTCGACAGCCCACCGTTGTCGGAGGACGTTATTTTAGGCCCTTGTCCAGACGCTCAATCAAGTTTCAAGGCCATCCAGGCGCTACTGAACTTTTTAAAAAGTACGGGCCTGGACTGTAGGCTTTGAGCATGCCAAAGTGCTTGCCATATGTTTTACATCCTCCTTCTTTCATCATCGTCACCCATCATGCGCCTCTTTCTTCCCTCTTTCTTTCCCTCTTCGCCTTCCCCCAACGCCGAGTAGCTGGCTAGAGGAATTTACCTCAGGCCGACCTCTCTGCATTTCGCATCATTAAACTTCTCTCTCTCTCTCTCTCTCTCTCCATTGCATGCTGCGCTGTTCTGAGTATACGCACTAAAGCGCTCGCTGAGAGTTGCATTGCAAATGTTGTTCATGTCTTTGTTAAAAGAACTTGAGTTCTGATCCGGCCGTATTAGCAGTAGGACAGGTAATGCACAAAAGAAGCACGTGCTGTGCGGACATTTGCAGACACCCACATAAATTTCTCACTGTCACAAATGCTAGGCTTTTGAGAGCGCACCCAGATGCCCTGTCTCGGTGGCGGTGATCGTAGTGCTGACTCGTTCGGTTCTTGAGCACAATTCTCGGGTAACATAGAACGAAACATAAACAATGAAATGTTTGTCATCCTTAAGAGTGATTGCGTACTCACAGCTAACACAATGAAGTTCAGGTGGAAGGTAGAATGTTTGATAGGAACAAAGGACAAGTTTTCTTTTATGGCAACTTTTTGTGGCAACTAGACATCATGGCAGCTTCGACAGACAGCGCAAAAACTGCATAAAATAAACTTTAATTGCTATCGTTGTCAAACTGTCGTGTGAGGCATTTCAGAGCGCATCATGTGATGATAATAAAGCACCCTGTTTTCAACTACGAATTCTTTCATATCAGGTGTAGTTCGAGTTCGCTGTCATGCACAATAAAAATCTTTTACCACCTCAACGGTAACACGTTTAGCCATAGAACCAACACTCTTAAAGGTGCAGAATTTTTACATGTGTAGCTGATGCCTCTTACGACTATATCACTGCTGATGCAATCTATCACCCGTATCAAAGTGCCGTTTTCCCGTACTCGAACACGGTCTCTCAGGGCGTTCTAACTTCGCAGGTTCGCAGGTTGCATTCCAGTGTCGTAGTATTAAATGGAGCGCAAGCAAGCCATTTTAACACTCAGCATCCTTCTCAGAGTCGACCAAATTTTCTCGGGGAATCTGGCCGCTTTCGCGAAACAGTCAGTAAAAAGACAGAAACCGTGATTTAAATAGCCATAGTACGAGGTTTCTGCCCAAAATAAATTGAAAGCTTTGTACCGCAACACAAATAGCGCAGAAATACATATTTAACCTTAACATTGTTGTGCATCTGTAGAAGGTGCTTTGCATCAGAAAGCCCGGCAATCTTGCTCTAGATGTGAGGCCACACTTGTTGTAGTAGGAAGGTCCATTTGAGTACTGTACTGATTTGATCGGGTTGCTCCGAGCATGCTGCGAGGGACGCACATTTCGCTCGCTCAGTGCTTGCGGATTTCTAGAGCCGCACATTCAGAGTGTTGGTGGGTGTGTGCCCCTGGACACACACACCACGGCCGCTGAATAAAAAAAAAAGGTGCGGCCTGATGCGTCGCGTCGCCGTCAATGGGCGAGCGCGTCTCGGCTAAGTTGACAGTTGCGGCCGCTGTTTTTGGTGAGGGCGCCACTGCTACGGTACGCAAGGCAGAAGCCGGTTCGTGCTAAAATGTGGTTGCCTCGGGATTTATGCCTGTTAGTGTGGTTTTTCGTGCGCATTCTCGTGTGCTTTCTTGTGTGATTGTGTGTGAGAAGCTTGCCTCATGTTTCTTGTGCTTGAGTACGGTTCTTTCGTGTGCGCGTGTGTGGCAGACAGTTTTTTTCTAGCGGTGTGATGCCGCGAAGCTGTTTTGGGCCGCTGTGCAACTCGAACGCAAGAAGAGATGCTACTGTGAAGTACCACGAAATGCCCTGCGATCTACAGCGTCGGCAAGCGTGGCTGAAGAATATTTCTCGACAAGGGCCGTCAGGAAAAGGAAGCAAGTGGGAGCCAAGCAACAGGTCGCTGATATGTTCATTATATTTTACTGAGAATGACTGTAAAAAGAACACGAAAATTAGGCTTTTGCTTCTGACTGTGGTCCCGACTGTGTTTCCCGGTTATCCGCCGCACATTCAAAAAAAAAAAAAGAACGCGCAGCCCAATAAATTTTTTTTTCGAGCCCAGCAAAAACAGCGGCCGCAACTGTCGACTCAGCCGAGACGCGCTCGCCCACTGGCGGGAAAGCGACGCAGCAGGCCGCACATTTTAGGGGCGAAGCTCCTTAGGGTGTGGGTCGTTCCCTCCTCTGTAGTAGTAGTAGTAGTAGTATGTAGCCACCTCTAGTTTATGAATTGCTCAATAGATGGCGCTGTGTGTCCGTATATGTATGTATACGCATATATACATATATATGTATAGTATAACCGGAAGCCGACTTCCGCTTCCGTTTTCACTTCCGGTTTCTCTTCCGTTTCCACTTCCGGTGCCGCTTCCGGTTCTGGACGCCAGCTTCCGGCTTCTGGAGAACGCTTCCGGCGTTTTTCTCTCTCGTCCGTAGCTAGGTGCGCTGCGGTGCACAAGGGCGTTCGTTCCCGACGCGCGCTCTCTTTCTCGTCCGTAGCTAGGGGCGCTGCATTGCACAAGGGCGTTCGTTCCCGACGCGCGCTCTCTTTATCTCTCGTCCGTAGCTGTGGTTTACCCGAATGATCCCCTGGAGCTTCGCCCCACTCATCATCATTCACCCCGTGGATATGCTGTGATTTTTTTTATTTAAAATAGCCACGAATGGATTGACCAACTCTGGGCTGTCCAGAAGGCCCACGATGCGGCGGTGAGGCTTGGCCTTCCCGTCCCAACGCGGGAGCGGCCCGCAGTCTTGCCCCTTTAAAAAAATGGGTCAAGATTCTTCCCGACCTCAATAAATTTTACTACCTACCTACCTAGCGGCCGTGCCACTGCCAGCGCAGAGAGAATATTGAAAAGTGCGAGGGGAGTTCGGTTGAAGAGAAGAACGAAGCTGGGCTGGATCGGGTGCGGCACCGTGGACTGTTTTCGCTGAGCGATACCTTCGCATTCATCATCTTGTAAATAAACGCGATCCATCGTCTTGAAGTCGTCTTGAAGAAACACGTAAATCCCCTCCCGTTTATTCGCAATCGAGCACTCCTTTTCATTTCAGGTGAGTCGAGCGGGCTGCCTTCATGGAGAGCATTGAGGCTCACTCTACAAAACATTGGCGTTCCTAGGGCAGACTTTTCACATGTGTGGAGTAATTGGCACTTCTAATAACGACTTCAAAATTCAACCTGTAATGCGCAACTATAAAACGCGTTATTTACGGCCTGATTAGAGTCACTGTCGCGCGTACAAACGTGGCTGTGAGAATGCTTCTCGAACGGCTGTACCCGAGCAGTGGCGCCAGAGCGGGCACGAGGAGAACTAGGCCCGAGGCGCCGTTTCGGTGCCACGCAACGGGCCGCGCCTTTTTGTTTGTTTTTTTTTTTTTTTTTTTTATCCAGGGGCCGTGCACACACACACACACGCGCGCGCACGCGAGAGCTCCATAGGATACGCTCGTCGAAAGAGCATGAAAGTGTTTGCTACAGAACTACGTAGATATCAACAGGATTTGAGCGTGTTTAAGTTGTATGTGACTGTCTGTGCCCCTGACTAGCTGTGAATAGCCATTTGCCTATAGCACAGGACCATGACCTGCTATTGACCACGCTGCGTAGACTTCAGCTCCTTTCTGAACTCACTCCTAACTTCCGCTGTACCGTTCCGTTTCGCTCTCTTTCGAAAAACAGGAACACATTAATGTCAGCCTGGAGGAGTTGCAGAGGGCCACAGAAAACGCCTCATTCGTCAAGCAGATGCGCGCTATCCTGCCTGGCCCCAACCGAAAGAGGCTAGGCTTGAACCAGATGAGCTTCGACCTGGGCTTCAATCTGGAGCTATCGCACAACGAGAGCGCCGTGCGAGGCTTCATCGAGCGTATGGACGCCGTGTTCGACCTTGTGATGGTGGCCGAGCGAATGAACGAGTCCCTGGTTCTACTGCGTCACTTGCTTTGCTGGGAGATGGACGACGTCGTCGTGTTCAAGCATAACAGGCGAAAGGTCCGTCGCTAGCTGCTGTGTGCCGTGGGAGGAGGATTGGTCAATCGGGGGCCGTATTCTCGGTTGATCATTTCTGGGAATGCTTTCACATTTGTGCGAAGTAACATCCAGTCAGACGCCTCAATGCTGGAAAGGCCATCGTTTTAGCTGGCTTACCCAATGAATGCGCACTGAACGGGATGCAGCCAAAAGTGACTGGCCGATGAGAATGCGGCCCTTGCAGGTACCGCTTGCTGTGGCGTACCACGCAATGGTACACCCTAATAGGGAGCTGTGTTTTTGATGGATCGCATTCGGACATTCGTCACTTTCTCAAATTTCCGTCGCATCAGTGAGTCTATGCTGCGCGCTAAGTTGCACAAAACGATAGTATTCCCGAAAGACGCAGAAAATGCGTCTGCAGTCTTCGCCACTTTACTACTAAACTTTGGACAACCATGCAGCCTTAAAAGACTGCTGACATGACATTCTTAGCTTTCATTATTTGCGCAAAATGAAGGTACTGAAGAAACGAGCGATGAGGTTACAACGGCTTTGCAATACTTGTTGCTGGGAAAATCGGAAGAATTGGGAGTAACAACCGATTTATTCAAATTAGGAGGAGTTAATAAGCTTGAAAGGCTTGCGAACTCTATACGCAATGCCTGACAATTTCATGTGTACAAGAAAGTTCGCAGAATGCCACTGTTAACTAATAGAATAGCAAAATCATAGACCCAATAGGTTGCTTTCCCTATTGTATAAACTATTATTCAAAGTATATT
Source organism: Dermacentor silvarum (assembly GCF_013339745.2). Classification (NCBI taxonomy): domain Eukaryota; kingdom Metazoa; phylum Arthropoda; class Arachnida; order Ixodida; family Ixodidae; genus Dermacentor; species Dermacentor silvarum. The sequence goes on along the minus strand of NC_051163.1, from coordinate 81,537,228 downwards.
CTAATACAATCGGGCGAACACTTGTCTTCAATCGACCAAGAGGAGAGGCTGGCTTTGTGAAGGAGTAATCTACTATGTATCACATCGGCCTCATCAATGAGGTAATTGAGAAATCTGCGGAGTAAAACCTACCGCTCTATATCGCTTTCATAGATCACAAAAATGGGTTTGATTCAGTGGAAATACCAGCAGTAATAGAGACATTGTGAAATCAAGGAGTATAGGAAGCATTAGCGAATGTCTTAGCAATTATCTATAAAGAAGGCACAGCCCCCTTAATTTTGAAAAAGAAAGGCAGGAGAATACCGATCAAGAACGTGGTCAAGCAAGTAAACACAATCTCTCCAATGCTATTCGCTACATGCTTAGAAGTATTCAAGATATCAGATTGGGACAAACTAGGAGTTAGACTCAACGGTGAACATCTCGGAAAGCTTCAGGTTGCCGATGACACTGTCCTGTTCAGCAACGCTTGCGATGAATTGCAATAAAGGTTGAGGACCTTTGGAGAGAAAGTGTAAGAGTAGGGTCGAGATTAATATGCCGAAGAGAATAAAATCACAAACGATTATGATACTCCTCAATGCGAAATTTGAGCGCAGCTTTATACGCGTTTTCATTTCGCGATATATTGGCTGGCGCGGACAATCTGTCTCGTGCGGCACTTTGCAAATGGAACGAAGAGTGGCACGATTCCTCGCTACTCGCGAGATCGCGAGAGGCAGCGCGTGGGTCACACGTGGGTGCGAGTAAGAGCAGTCGCCGGAGACAAACTTCGGCTCATGCAGCGCCTTGTTTACATACAGACGACGCGCGCTACTCTGGCGCCATCTTGTGGGCCATCGTCGCCGCAGAGCCCGCCTTGCATGGCCCACGTTTTTCGTCTACTCGCGCTTTCGTCATACCCTCCTCCGCTTTCCTCCTCATGGTTCCGCTGCACCCTCCTCTTCTGCTTTGGTCCTGGCGCTCTCTTCGCTATCGCCGTCTTTCATCCACCGCTGCGCGTTCGCTCTTTCATCCTTCGCTGTGCTCGTTCGCTCAGTTACGAAGGACGCCGACGCTCGCGGCAGAAAGGGGCGCCTAAGAGCTCCGCTCTAAAATTTACCTGTTCAAGCCTGAATGACAGATTTTCTAGGAAATGAAAGGGAAGGAATAACGGAACAGCAAATGGCCCCGAAGAATTGCTACGCAATAAAGGTGTGAATCTTCTAGCTGACGATGAAGATAAGAGTTACAGGACGTGTTCGAAATTCGCTGCGCATCTTTCATGGTGCTGGGACGCTTTTCTACAAGGTCGAGCCACGGCCCCGCTGGAACACTAGCACTTTTACGGCCAGTTTCACTTCGTGGCCACTTCTATATATGAGAGTACTTCTGAGCTCTGGGATATCGCCACGCAGTTCTTGAGATTACCGCAAGCTGCACGAAAACCAACCCCGCCGAACGTTCCTGTATCAGCTATACAGGAACGTTCATTCTTCGCCTTAAATGTTCGAAAAAAGTTTTGCGCTTACCGCTGCACTTTTCTTGCTAAAATGTCGCAGTAATGTCGCATTTTGTTGTCTACGTCGTTCAGTGTAATACTTGGCACCGTTCATTGCCTGGTGCTTAAGAAAAATTTGCCAGGTGTCTTTAGCTATCGCACGAGAGACGCGAAGGCAAAAGCCTTGTAAAGCCTACTGTATTTCACCATAATCCACCTTAATCGATCTTATACCCCCTTAATCCTCCTTAATACACCGTAATACACCCTGATTCTTTTTATACACCCTAATCCACCTTAATCGAGCTTAATCCACCCTAATGCTGCGTAATCTTCATCCACCATAATGACCTTAATACGCCTAATGAACCCTAATTCACCTTAATCGTTCTTAACCTACTTTCACCTATAAGTACCAAACTTTGACATACAACGTCCCTACAACGCTCAACACATATGAAAACAACCAGATGGAGTAAAAAACCGTTACGTTCATACTTTTGTTCTATTGTGTGCTAGAAAAGGATTAATTATCTGTAAGTGATATCGACTATACTGTTGTTGTTGTTGGGTTTAATGAAGCATAAGCAGCTAAGGCTATCATGCGCCAAACACGACTATACTGTTTCAACTATACGACGATATTATTCATGTCTTCTTTTTATACATTTGTGTGACTGATAAATAGATTGTTACGTGTAAATTTCTTATGCATTTCTTCGTGCATTGTAACCTTGGATGCATATGTGTGATTTATGTACACGTTGTATAATCTGCCTGTTTTTATTTTACCTTTGTCACGGCGTATCTATCATCTGAACCTGCGCACCTTGTACAGCTGCTGCCATGTAACGGTCACCTGGGCCCTGTCAAGACGTTTTCAGGGCTTTTAGCCCAGCGGACCTTCCAGCTTATTCTCTGGTCAATAAAATTTTACTTTGAATATTTATGTCCACTCCAGGATGAAGGCCTCTCCCTGCGATCTTCAATTACCCCTGTCTTGCGCTAGCTGATTCCGAACTTGCGCCTGCAAATATCCTAAGTTCATCACCCCACCTAGTTTTCTGCCTTTCTCGACTGCGCGTTTTTTCTCCTGGTACCCATTCTGTAACTCAAATGGTGCACCGGTTATCCATCCCACGCATTACACGGCCTGCCCAGCTCCATTTTTTAACAGCGGAGCTATTTAGGCCGGCCGTAATGTCTGCCGCCTGCCACTGCGTTGCCTAGCAACCACCTCGCGGAGCGTCGTGCGCTATGCAGGGAGAGAGAAAGAGAAAATGAGAGCGAGGCAGATTGTGCGCGTCACGCGCTATGCTCCGGAGAGAGAAAGAGAAAATGAGAGCGAGAGAAACAAATTGTAGCAGCATCAACGAGGCAACGCGAAGAGGTACTGTCGACGCCATCCGCGCTTCTTGGTATCCCCCGCCAAGACCAAGGCCCTCCTGGTACACCCCCGCTCGGCCACCCGACGGAGCACTGCCTGTCTCATCATAGGTGCAACCAGGATACCATGGCAGAGGACAGTCACATACCTCGGGTTGCAGATTGACCACCTGCTGACTTGGACTCCTGTTGTGAAGGCTGTGGTTGCACAGGTCCAGAGGGTCCAGAGAGCGGTGAGAGGGATTTTCCTGAGGGGGCGGGGATGCTCGCCATCCTGGGCGCTGCGACTGCATTCAGCAGCCGCCACCTCCAGGCTGCTCTATGGCCTGTCACTGGTCACCCTCTCACCAACCTGGCTGAGACGTCTAGAACAACTACACCGGGGCTTCATCAGGAGCGTGCTGGGGCTGCCCCAGTCCTCACAGATAGCTCCAACGCTTACAGAGGCGGGAGTGTGGCCTTTGTCGCCCCTGCTGCAGCAGCGTGGCTTGCTGCACATTGACAGGCTAGCCCACGCCCCTGACGGAGAACCCCTGCTCACCCGCCTGGCGGGCCGACCCTCTTCCAGAATGGGGAGCCTGGTCGAGACTTACCAGAGAGCGGTCGGCCAGGTACCTCCAGTGGTGCGACTACCACCACCACACGAGAGGCCCTTGGTCATCTGCACCTCGCTGGAGGGACAATCCAAGCGCCGTTCTTCCAGCTATACACTCCTGCAGGTGGCCACCTCTAAGCTTGAGGAAGAGCTGGCAGGGAGACTGCTCGGCTTCACGGACGGCTCCGTCCTCCCCGACACCAGCTCAGCCACTGCAGCCTGTGTGGCCGCCGCGCTCGGCAGGGCATCGACTTGCAGACTCTTCTTCTCGGCCAGCTCCACCGTTGCTGAGATGGCGGGCCTTCACCTGGCCGCAGACCTGCTGGCAGCAGACCCTCCTGGAGTTCCTGTGGCGGTGGCTTGCGACTCAAGAGCAGCTCTTCAGGCCGTGTGTTTGCCGGAGAGGGCTGGCCTTAGTTGAGCCCTCTTGGTAACCAAGCTCCACGCCCTCCGCGCAGTGGCACCGGTGTCTCGTTGCACTGGATCCCTGCACACGTGGGAATCCCGGGCAATGAAGAGGCAGATGCCTTGGCAAAGGAGGCACAAGGAATGGACACGGCGATCAGCCCAGCAGTCATTGCCTCAGACTACTCCAGGAGCACCTTGCAGCGACTGCTGCTGAGCTGTCACCCCGACGCACGCGTGGCGAGGCGGAGTCCCCCGACACGGCTGCCGGACCGGGGACTGATAAGAAGGGAGAGATCCCTCCTGCTACGCCTACGAATTGGCTGCTGCTGGACAGCCGCCCGGAGCTTCCGCCTGGGTAGAACTGACTCACCAGCCTGCACACAGTGCGGGGCAGTCGAAACACTGGAGCACCTCCTATGTTTCTGCCCCGCACTCAACCAACACCGAGCCACCATGGTGGTTCAACTACGCCGCATGGGCCTGCCTTCAGCGTCCAGCACGGACCTGCTCTTCCCAGCCCGCAGTTCCAGCAGGGTATTCAAGGTCGTACTCTGCTACCTTGCTGATTCGATGCTGGCTGACCGACTGTGAGGGCACCCTGCCCAAGACGATGACGACTACCCTCTCCCTCCCCTTCTTCCACTTTTCCTACTTTCTATCCCCCTTTCCCCGCCCCTCAGATGCTGAGCCGTGCTCCCTATAACGGCTGCAGAAACATGCATCTTTTCTCTTTTCCACAACCTCTGCGTTCCTCGATACCACGGACCACGATGAAATGCTAATACACTTCGTATAACTTAGCATCACTTCGTATAGCCAGGACCAACTAGAACCGATCAGCTGCGCTGTGTCTTTAGCCCTGCGCCACTAGTGCAAGCTACCCCGAATTTTTCAAGCATGATATCTCCTTCATCTTTAATTAAATCGACTGTTATTCCATCTTCTCCAGCGGCCTTTCCCCTGGTAATATCTTGCAAGGCCCTTCATTGCTAGTTATAGAAGGAGCCTCTGTATCCTGTTCATCACTACTTCGAATGAAAGTAGCTTGGCTGCTCTGGGAACTGTACAGGTCAATATAGAATTCTTCCGCTGCTTTTACTATGTCATCGAAATTGCTGATGATATTGCCCTGCACATCTTTCAGTGCACACATCTAGCCTTGTCCTATGCCAAGTTTTCTTGCTGATTTCATTCTGCGTCCATATTTTACTGCTTCCTCAATCTTTTCCACGTTATAATTTAGAATATCCCCTACTTTCTTCTTGTTCATCAATTCTCGACAATTCAGCGAATTCTATCTGGTCTCTCGAGTTGGACACTTTCATGTTTTGTGGTTCCTTTATTAGGTCATTTGTTACTTGTGAGTGTTTACCTACTGGCTGTCTTGGTGCCTTACCTAGTTCAGCCTAGTTACGGTTTCATTCATTACATCTATGTTGCCTTCAACTTCCTGCTCTAAAGCTGCATATTTGTTTGCGAGCACCAGCCTGAATTGGTCTACTTTTACCCTTGCTGCGTCTAGGGTGGCCTGTTTCTTCTTGACTAATTTTACTATTTCTCTCTTCAAATTAAGAGAAATTCCGGACCTCACTAACCTATGGTCACTGCACTTTACCCTACCTAACACTTCTACATCCTGCACTATGCTGGGATCGGTAGATAGTATGAAATCTGTTTCATTCCTAGTTTCTCTATTAGGGCTTTTCCATATCCACTTTCTGTTGCTGCGCTTCCTGAAGAAGGTATTCATTATTCGGAGCCTACTCGTTTCCGCGAATTCTACCAGCATCTCACCTCTAGTGTTCCTAAAATCGATGCCGTAGTTGTCAATTGCTTGCTCACCAGCCTGCTTTTTCCCCACTTTTGCATGGAAGTCGCCCATGACTGCAGTATACTTAGTTTGCACCTTTCTCATTGCTAATTCAACGTCTTCATAAAACTGCTGTATTTCTTCATCATCGTGACGGGAGGTTGGGTAGCACCTTAATCCACCTTAATTCGCCCTAATCCACTCACTAATCTAGCATTAATTAGGTTGCTAATCATTTATCAACCCTTATACACCGCTGGACATGCTTGGTTCAATTCTGGCCTTCCTTACGTCACGTGACTTTATGTACCTTACAACGCTACCTTGGAACATAGAGATCTAAGGCTTTCGCCTTAAAAATGCGGCTGGCTTGACATTAGCGGTGCCAAGTCTGAAGAAACAGAGGATCTGGGCGACGTTCCTTAGCAACTAGTTGATGTAGGCTTAAGGTGCCTTGGCTTTTTCTAGTCAAGGTTGGGCTATCAGGGCAAGACTAGGCTATAAGGGCAACCCTAGGCGTTGCCGCTTGGCTTGATTCTCGCATTCTCGGTATTCCGGATCGGCTCGGCGACGCCGCATATCGGCCGCTTTGTTGGCGAGGTAGGCTGGATCGGCACGAAGACGGCGATTCCTTCCCCGCGTGGTTTGAAGGCGCTTCTTTCGTCGGGCAGCCTCTTCTCCCGGCGTCAAGGTGCGCTAAGGTCGAGCTATATCTCAGTGGAGCAGAGAAATGCCCTGGCGCCGCCGCGCGCACGCCTACTACAGCCCTGCGCGTGACGTGGCTCCTCCTCGCACTAGCAGTTTTAGCGTTGCACACCGGCATTTTGCCGAGATTAAACGGCTCTGCCATTAAAAATTCAAAGTTGCCTTCCTTTATGAGGATACAGCTCCAGCCACGACGGTGAAAGTAGCCACTCAGGGACGGTTACCGCGCGTTCCCGAGGAGCGGGCAACATGCGGCAACCCTGCCTGAACGACTATCACTTTTCCACAGTGATAGCAGAGAGGGTGGTGGTCCGGAGCGCGCCACATGTCTGTCTTCCTCGGGGCGTTGCGCGGGCTCACAGAGGGGCTCGCACAGGGCTTCAGTGGCGGCATCTGCATCTGGCGACGGAACTGTGGCGTTTCTGGGCCCTGGTGCGGGTGCGGGGTGGGCACATGGCGGCTGCGTTGGCAGCGTAGGTCATCCCTTCCGTCTGCAGTAGCGGCGATGGCGGCTGTACTTCTGGAACTCGCAGTCATCGCTGAGGTTCTTCCATGTCAGCGATCGACGTCACCTGAGGCTGCGGCCTTGGTAACAACCTCTGCTGCTGCTATCGTACGACTGCTCTGATGGTCTTGCGCAGGTGGTCGGTGCCTGGTGCTTAGACTTAAGCATAGTTTGCGGTCAACTTTTGACGGCTATATTATTGCTTTAACCCCATATCAGGCGTCTTCTCGTTCCTTGTAACCTCGGAAACAAATTCAGCGACGGTCATGGGCTGGTTGCATATCAATCCGGGGAAGAGCTATTGCTTTACACCCTGCATGGAGAAACAGACTTTCTTCTCCTCAGGCATCTCCGATTCGGCGTGGCAGAAAATACAGGTTTCTTTCTTAAAGACGCTGATGTTTTTGCTATGCAGCTGCACTTGGGTTTCTCGCATAATTTTGGCTCTTTCTCTTAGGATGATGCTTTGACAAGCTCTCTATGAAGTTCGTGAGAAAGAGCTTCCTAGGGAGGACTCCCCATGAACTATGTGCTCGCGGCGTATTCCATGGAGAATCTATCCGTGGCTCTTCTTTCTTCGCAATCGGGCATACAGCATTTATATATAAATATAAATATATATATTGTAGTGAAGAAGAGGAAGAAGTGCCCTTGCGTCTGTCGCTGTGCGCACCATCAGCGTTCGTGGACTGCCTCGATTGCGTGAGACGTCTAATAAATCGTCATATCACATTATGGCCCCCGGGAGAGAAGATGAGCCATCCTGGCGACCTACGGCGTAGGTAGGATCAGGGGGTCATAGTATGGCTTAAGTCGGCTGACATGAACCGTGTCACGTCCGCGATGTCTGAGGTCATGTGATGGCCTCACAGGCTCGACAACGTAGTTGACAGCCGAGGTACGGTCGATGACGCGGTAGGGACCATCATAGCGTGCAAGAAGTTTGGTTGAAAGGCCAGGGCTGTGAGATGGGATCCACAACCAAACAAGGGAACCAGGCGGAAAATGTGGTGTAGGCACGTTACTGTCATGCCGCAGCTTTTGGCGACCTTGGGCGGCGGTCGTAAGGGTACGGGCGAGCTGCCTACAGTCCTCTGCGTATTTGGCGGCTTCAGACACTGGCGTGCATTCAGAAGCGTCGGGTCGGTATGGGAGCAGGGTGTCCATTGTACACGAGGGCTCGCGACCATATAACAGAAAGAATGGCGAAAAGCCAGTGGTAGCTTGTGTGGCGGTATTATAGGCATACGTGACGAACGGCAAAACAGTGTCCCAGTTACTGTGGTCCGAGGCAACGTACATAGTCAACATGTCACCGAGTGTGCAGTTGAACCTCTCTGTCAAGCCGTTCGTTTGCGGGTGGTAGGCGGTAGACTTGCGGTGAACGATGCTGCATGCAGCGAGAAGGGCTTGTATTACTTCGGACAGGAACACACGCCCCCGGTCGCTGAGCAGTTCGCGTGGTGCTCCATGTCGAAGAACGAAGTTCCGCAAGATGAAGAAGGCAACGTCACGCGCAGAAGCCGCCGGAAGTGCGGCAGTCACGGCGTAGCGCGTCAAGTGGTCGACGCCTACAATTATCCATCGGTTACCCGAGGAACTATAGGGAAGTGGCCCGTATAGGTCTATGCCGACGCGATCAAATGGCCGGGCCGGGCAGGGGAGCGGCTGTAACTCGCCAGGAGGGCGCTGTTGAATTTTACGCCTTTGGCACGCCGTGCAAGCGCGTACGTACTGGCGCACGAAGTGATACATGCCCTGCCAGTAGAAACGCTGCCTCAGCCGAGTGTACGTTTTCAGAACGCCGGCGTGACGATTATGAGGAGCGGCATGGAAATAAGCGCATATGTCAGTACGCATGTGTCGTGGTATCACAAGCAGCCATTTGCGACCATCAGGCAAATAATTTCTGCGGTAAAGGACGTTGTCGTGGACAGCAAAGTGAGCGGCTTGGCGACGAAGTGTTCGAGAAGAGGGTGTGACGGATGGATCGTGGAGGAAATTCAGCATAGTTGAAAGCAGGGGATCCTTACGCTGCTCGGCCGGCATACCAGCGACGTTGATCGTCGACATGGATGCGAAGGGCGTTGACACTGAAGCCACATCGGAAGGTAGCGGGAATCGGGAAAGCGCATCGGCGTCGGAGTGCTTTCTGCCCGACCGGTAGACAACGCGGATGTTATATTCTTGTAAGCGAAGTGCCCAGCGGCCGAGGCGACCTGACGGATCTTTCAACGAGGACAGCCAGCAAAGGGCGTGGTGGTCGGTAACAATGTCAAAAGGGCGACCATATAGGTATGGACGAAATTTGACGAGAGCCCACATAATGGCCAAGCACTCTTTCTCTGTGACAGAGTAGTTGGCTTCTGCCTTCTTAAAGTGCGACTCGCATATGCGACGACGTACTCGTCGTAGCCGTCTTTCCGTTGCGCTAGGACTGCACCAAGTCCGATGCCACTGGCGTCCGTGTGTAGCTCTGTGGGCGCTGTCGGATCGTAGTGTCGAAGAATCGGCGGCGAAGTAAGTAGACGACGTAGTTGCTTGAAGGCGTCGTCACACGAAGTTGACCACGCGGAGATGCCGCTGCTAGCCGTAAGCAAATTGGTCAGTGGTGCGATAATAGTGGCAAAATTGCGCACAAAACGCCGAAAGTAAGAGCAGAGCCCTATAAAGCGGCGGAGTGCCTTAAGAGTAGTGGGCATCGGAAACTCTGCGACCGCAGCGAAGCTTGGCTGGGTCAGGAAGCACACATCCTTCGAAACAACGTGTCCCAATATTGTTAACTTGCGGGCAGCAACACGGCACTTTTTGATGTTGAATTGGAGGCCGGCAGAGGTGAGACAGGTCAGGATATCACGCAAGCGAACGAGGTGCGTCGGGAAATCGGGCGAAAACACGACAATATCATCAAGATAGCACTAGACATGTTTTCCACTTGTAGTTACGAAGGATAGGCGTCCATCATACGCTCGAAAGTAGTGGGCGCGTTGCAGAGCCCGAACGGCACTACGGTAAATTCGTACAAGCCGTCGGGCGTGACGAAAGCTGTCTTCTCACAGTCTTCTTCAGCCATCGGCCCTTGCCAATAGCCGGAGCGAAGATCCAAGGATGAGAAGTACTCAGCGCCTTGTAGGGAGTCGAGGGCGTCATCTATCCGAGGCAGCGGATAGACATCTTTACGGGTTATCTTATTGAGCCGACGGTAATCCACACAGAAGCGTATTGAGCCGTCCTTCTTGCGTACTAATACTACAGGAGACGCCCAAAGACTGTGGGAAGGCCGAACGACGCCACGGTGCAGCATATCGTCGACTTGCTCGGTAATTATCTGTCGCTCGGCTGCCGACACGCGGTATGGTACGTCGCTGGCGTAATGGTGGATGGGAACCAGTGTGGACGCTGTGAGTAACGGTCGCCGTACGTCCCAGGGATGGTTGGTCGCAATCAAACGACGAGTGAAAATTCTGAAGAAGCGCGAGGACTTGCTGGCGGTACGGAGGTGGCAGATCGGCGTCCAAGGCAGATTCAAGAACGTCTGATGACGAAGACGGCGATAATGATGATGATGATGATGATGATGATTCGCACAGCAAGGGAGAAGTGAGGGCGTCGAGCTCATAGCAGGCCGTGTCGTCGGAAGTATTGAGAATGTGAAGCGGGTCAAGGGGCTGAACACGACCAAGTGATTCTCCGCGCCGTAAGGTCACAGGGGATTGATACGGGTTACACACAAACATAGCGGATAATCCAGATATAGTGTTCAGGACAGCAAACGGGAGAGGTAGAGCCTTGCGACGTAAAAAATAGGCGATGGTGTAAACAGCACCGTAGCGTCTGGCGCGGCGGCACAAGATACGGGCACAAGAACCGCCATTTCGGGTGGTATGTCCGTATCGGACACAACGGTGAGCTTGGCGGCTTTACTTGCCGAAGGGTCAGGTAGCGGGGCATCGGAAAGCGGGAAAAGCGCCAGTTCGGCCCGAGCACAGTCGATTATGGCACGATGTTGAGACAGGAAGTCCCAGCTGAGGATGATGTCATGTGAATATGAAGGCAGCACGAAAAATTTAACAACATAAGCAATGCTGGCAACGACCACCCTCGCGGTACATTGAGCAAGTGGTGCTACATGCTGCGCACTCGCGGTGCGCAGTAGCAAACCAGACAACGGCGTGGTGACCTTGTGGAGCTTACGACAAAGCTTTTCGTCCATTACAGAAACTGCAGCCACAGTATCAATAAGCGCAATTGTGGCAGTTCCTTCGACCAAAACGTCCAGTAAATTGCGTGGCGACTGTGCAGGCCTTGTAGAAGTCGCGAAGTTGGCAGTTCGTGCCTGCAGAACTGCAGCAACTAGTTTCTCTCGCTAGGTGACTGGCGACGACGTAAGGGGGAAAGCGAGCGACGACGCGGTGACGGAGAACGATGATTGCCGAAAGGACGTCGAGGAGACGGCGAATACTCTGGGTTGGGATGCATGGAATGCCCGGTAGCATCATGGGAATAGTCATGCCTGCAGGCGTTGCGACAGCAGGGTTAGCAGGTGGCATGCGACGATGGCAGAAGCGCGCGACATGGCCGCCGAAACCACAAGCGAAACAAATGGGTCGGTTGTCGCGTGTGCGCCAAGAGTTCTGAACTTGGCTTCGAGGCGGAATAGGAGGCGACGCGGGAGTTGGCGCTGGTTGAGGTCGCATGGTCGCAGGAAACGCGAATGTCGGCGGTGCAGGTCGCACTGCGACAGCGGCATAGGTCAGAGGTGCAGCCACGGGAGGACAGGGTTGAGCCAAAGGTAGCGATTCGACAAGTTCCTCGCGAATGACTCTCCTAATGGGAGCAGCCAGAGATGTGTCAGGCTGTAGAGGTCGATCGCTGAGAGGCAGCATAGAAAGTTGGCGTGTCACCTCCTCACGAATAAAATCCTTAATCTGAACGGAGAGTGAGGACTCGGGTGTGGAGTTGGAGGGAAGCGTGAGGCCCGAGAGAGAGTGGCCAGGTGCAACAGCGCTGCGCCCAAGGACCCTTTGTCGACGCAGCTCATCGAAGCTCTGGCAAAGAGTGACGACAGCAGCGACAGATGAAGGGTTTCGTGCGAGAAGCATTTGAAATGCGTCGTCCTCGATGCCCTTGAGGATGTGCTTCACCTTGTCCTCTTCTCTCATGGTGGAATCGACGCGGGCGCAAATATCCACGACATTCTCTATGTAGCTGGTGTACGTCTCACCGGGCTGATGAGCGCGCTGGCGTAGACGCTGTTCAGCACGAAGCTTTCGCAAGGCTGGACGGCCGAAGACCTCCGCAGAAGCTGTCTTGAAAGCGGACCAGGTTTGGAGTTCCCGCTCATGATTGTGGAACCAGAGGTTCACAACGTCAGCAAGATAGAAGATGATGCTACGTAACTTTGTGGGGTCATCCCACTTGTTGTGTTCACTGACGCGCTCGTAGGTAGAGAGCCAATCTTCCACGTCAGTCTCACCAGCTCCGCTAAAGACAGGAGGGTCCCGCTGCCGCTGGACGGCGCCGCAGATGATGGGAGCGGCGGAAGCTGCAGGCTGATGGTCGGTAGGCTCGAGCATGGTAGCGGCTGAAGCAGTCGGCAACGTTCGGCTGCGAAGTTCCAGGGTGAGGTCGGGGATTGCAGCACCTTCCACCAAATGTAGTGCGACGATTTATTAGACGGCAATGACGTCTCACATAATCGAGATAGTCCACGAACGCTGATCGCGTGCACAGCGGCAGATGCAAGAGCGCTTCTTCTTCCTCTTCTTCACTACACAATGAATAAAAGCATCATCAAGAAGAACATATTTCTTGCGAATAGCGTCATTTGCCCCTTTCACTCGGGTTGCTGTCGAGGATACTTCGCGAAGGAGGGTGCTTTCGCGAAACCAAGTTGTGAGGTGGGCCAGGAGAAAGGGGTTCATTAGTTTGATCATTCGTTCGTTCGTTCGTTTGTTCGTTCGTTCGTTCGTTCGTTCGTTCGTTCGTTCGTTCGTTCGTTCGTTCGTTCGTTGAATCACTCATTAGATCATTCGTTCCTGGGATCTGGCTATGTGGGAGTAAGCCCTGGGTTACGTTTAAGGAGTATCCCAGGGTGACGAGTGTTTCGTGTAGTATTCTGACGAGAAAGCATCTAAGCACAGGCGTAACCAGGGTCGTAACCTCCAGTATTTGAGTGTAAGGATATTTTGTATAATATGACGTACAACATACACCTGTATCTTCCCCCCCCCCCCCAAATTTAGGTGCCTGTCCGCGCCCCTTCCCGCACGCGCGACACATTCGGGGCTGGGTGACTGCATCTAATGTAATGTTTGAAACCACATCTGAGGGGTACACTGCGAAATTTTACTGAAGGGCTCGTAATTACAAAAAAATTCACACGAACGTTACGAGTTCGTCACATGAATGTTTGAACGTTCACCGTAGTGATGCCTAGATGTTTTCGGTCCTTGAAGGTAGGAAGATCCTGCTTCCTCCGTAACGTTTCTGTGTAATCGGTGCTTTATAGTGTCCTGGTTTAAGTTACTACGCTGTGGTCTCTGACTTGTGTGCTCGCTAGTTTTTAAGCGTACCCTGGCGCAGCTGAGTGCTCTTAGGGGTTCGATTCGGCCAGCGTTCCCGTGAAAAGACTAAATGCCGTGATGTTAAACACCATCTGCTTCGCGCGATGGGGTTGGCAAACTCCCAGTCCGCCACCTATTCAGGCAGGAAAATCTGAGTTGGGACCGCGTCGCGGCAAACATTGCACGATTGTGCCGGCGCAATCGCTCGATTCTACCACCCGTGAGGCGCAAAGGGCAACACTATCTGGTGGTGTAGCAAAGAACCCAGCTTTGCGTCATGGGACCGAATGATCATCTCCTATTGGTAGAGTTACCCTTTACGCGAACATTCGCCGATCTTCGCGAGCTGCAAAGGCCTCCACTGCGGATGACACCAACTGCGTGAAGCTGGCGAACGAACTAAAGAAAGCCCACGCTACAAAATTATATAGATGCAACCCACATGTTGCACTGTAGGTGAAGCAAAACTTTCGTGAAGCGTGTAATAAATCTCATAAATATATCGGATGTGAATAAATGGGTTCATAAATATCATATGCCACGAGTATCCTGAAGCTGTTTATGCTTGTGCACCGCACTGTTATGGTGTATGCCGAAATGTAAACACCTAGTCACGCCGATTCACACTTTGAGAAGTCGCGCCATATATTACTCAAGGATGCAAACGACGTACGAAGTTTGTAAACGGAAGAAAAGATAGGAGCGCAAAGAAAACTTCCGTTAAGTATTATGAACACATCGACACACACACAGCTAATGCTTAAAGTGGCAATAGGTCAAAATTTATACTCTAAAGACAGCAATATGTTAGCGTAAAATATTGTGCAGAAGCTATCGACGATACTTGTTAACGTAATCAAAAAGTCCGATCCCACGAATGAGCGAGTGATGAAACGAACGAGCTAATGAGTGATTCAATGAACGAACGAACGAACGAATGAACGAACCCCTTGCTCCTGGCCCACCCCGCAACTGGATCTCGCGAAACCACCCTTCTTCGAACAAATCCCTCGGCGCCTTTGTATCTCACGTCGTATCAACTACTGCCGCCAGTCACACACAAAAAAAAACGAGCGAGAGGGGTCAAAGAAAGCTATTCGTAAAAAAAAAAAAAAAAAAAAAAAAAAAAAAAAAAAAAAAAACAGTTCTTTTCGCTGATGCATTTATTCATGGGAGCGCCACCACGACTGATTCTTTGCAAGCTATTCAGCCGAAGGTATGCTGTGTTCTTGCCTAGTGGTATATTATATATTTTTTTTCATGTTTTCAGAATGACGTACAAGAAAACAAATGTGAGCCTTCGCATAGAAATAAGCACGTAAATTCAAATGAGATGCCTTTATGACACTATGATGTATAGTCTCGGCGGCGAAAACGCTTTCAGCTATGTGAAGCCTATATGCACTTCTCGTCCTCTTCGCGTAGCGTGCTGCATGTGACAGCAAGCCCCTAGTACTGATTTATCAGAGCTGACGCACATACTGCTCGCTAAGAGAAGGAGAAATAGAAGAGAAGAAAGGCAGAGAGTTTAACCAGACACGCGTTTGGTTTGCTGCCCTGCACTGGGGAAAGGGGGTATAGAGATGAAAAGAGAGAGAAAGGAAATAGAGAGAGCACAGTTTCGCACACATTTGAAACTTCGCACGAAGTCTACAGACGGTCGCCAAGACCTGTCGACTTGAGGTAGAGCAACAAGGCTTTCGTGGCTTTCTGTGCCATCGACGCATACGGCCATGGTCCAAGGATCTTCATTTCCGAAAATGGACGAGAGTCCAGCCGGTTCAATGCTGTCCGGAGAGCTTCACGCTCGACGTCGAACTGGGGACAGAGACATAAGACATGTTCAATTGTTTCTCTGGTTCCACAAGAGTCGCACATGGGCGTATCCCCCATTCCAATCCGGAACGAGTAGGCCTTTGTAAATGCCACCCCGAGCCAGAGGCCGCACAAGACTGTCACCTCGAAATTCACAGGAAAGATACGCTGAAACAATGATGAGATCTCGGCAAAAACAGTCTACAGTTGAAAGGTCACTAACGCAAATGCTGACGGCATCGTGTTCCCGTATGGCGTATGGCGCAGTTCAGATAACTATGTGCTCATTATTATTCCGTCGCGAACTCTACGTTAAAAAAACTTGAAACACCAATGATATGACGCACCTTGCTTGAGCTATTCAAGTTATGTTGCACGCATACCATGCACAGACGTGAGCAGCCTTGTCTATATATATGAACGCGGGAACCGCGGCGTCCGAGGCTCTCCGGAGCCAGCCAGTGACGCCTAACGCTAACTGTTGGGTCCCACGTCTAACGGTAGGTGCTGGGCACGTTTGGGCTCAGCAACTACCATTAGACGTCGCTGGCTGGCTCCGGAGAGCCCTGGAAGCCACCGTTGCCACGTTCCAGGCAAGGCTGCTCACGTCTATACATGATAGCTCAAGCAGTCTATATGTATAAATTTCAGATCGCAGGGAGAGGCCTTCGTCCTGCAGTAGACATAAATATAGGCTGATGATGATGATGATGTATAAAAATATGCAGCAGATTCAACGAGTTGGAATCTATACAATGCAAAGCTTTGCGTGAGTTCATAAAGAGTTGAAACATAAGTTTGGTGTTTATTTAATGTCCACACAAAGTGACCCGGACGTATTTAATTAGGCTAAGTAGAGAGACCAATGCAATGCCATCGCCGCTGCCGCGGATGCTTGCTTGCGTGCGTGTTCCCCGAAGATGAGTATTCTGGTTCTTTTTTTCAGTCCCCTGCACGGATGGCGCCGCCGCTGCCACAGTGATTAGGATGATGATTTATTGGCAGCCCGTTTGAAACGGGGCGGTGTCAAATAGTCACCCAGGCTGCTTCGCGGATGCACGGAGGCGAGCAGTATCTTGTGGTGGTGCAAGGAACCCCGCGGCGGGAGTAATCCGCTGTGATTGGTGGACAATTCGGCAAGAAAACAGATCACCCACACCTATGAAGCACAGTAACAGTCGCAAGAAAAGCTTGGCTTTTAAAAGGCAAACATGAGAGGATTGCCCGAAGCGCGACCTATTTAACGTGAAAATGAAGTTTGGTGTTGTGGTAAACCTTATTGGGTCGGTGCTGTAGAGATTAGAGCTCCACACGAATCCGGGCCGACCCGAAAGCCCGGGCCCGGCCCGGCCGTCCGAAGTGTTTTTCGGGGGACTCGGGACAGGCTGGGGCTTCAAGCCGCGGGCCCGGGCCAGACTAGGGTCCGCTCGCTAAAGGGCCTGCCTAAGTCGGGCCTTCGAGCGCACGGTAGCGTTATGCATTGCATGATTCCAGGAATTCTGTGCCAAGCTGAAGTGACACTTGCAAAGCGCTGGCTCTTAGTATACCTTAGCAGAGAAAATAGTGTTACAAGCGATCTATACGGCGGACGAAGAAGACGTTTCGTTTCGTTTCCAAACGCTGGGCGCATATCGACTAATACGTTGCATAGCAGACGAAAAGCAGCACGACCTGTGCCCCGGCCCGCCATCTTTGTGGTTGTGGTGCTACTCGCTGTCACTCTGCAAATATTGTACATAAACCCCTGTTTGACCCCTGTAGCAATAGGATAACAGATGAAGTTCTATTTTTTTGCTTTTACACAAAAACGAACATTTTTCCCGCGTCAGGAAAAATAAATAATACAAAAAACCGCTCTTCAAGTCATTTCATGTTACCGCTTTTGCGATTGCAATATGACCACTCTCGTCACTATTATATTATTCTAACGCTAACGCAAGGAATGCCTCTTTCTACTTGTGCGTTTTTTTGTATGCTGCATGCTCGTCAATTCACCTGTTTATATATATACAAATCATCATCATCAGACTATATTTATGTCTACTGCAGGACGAATGCCTCTCCCTGAGATTTCCAATTACCCCTCTCTAGCACTAGCTGATTCCAACTTGCGCCAGCAAATTTCCTAACTTGAACACCCCAACTAGTTTCCTGCCGTCCTCCACTGCACTTTCTTTCTCTAGGCATGCATTCTGTGATTGTAATAGTCCACTGGTTATCTATCCTACGCATTACATGGCCTAAATATATATATATATATATATATATATATATATATATATATTGACGCGTACTCTATGTAGACGTTTAAACGACCATTACAGTATGTGCATTAACTGACTCTCAGTAGTAGGACAGGGTAATTCGAAGACGAAGATGTGTTCGTGCTGGTTATTCTTAAGCTGTTCCGCCGTCTTGTCCAACGTGTTGTCTCTTGTTCACGTTGACACGTGACAATATATATATATATATATATATATATATATATATATATTGTGTATATTATATACGCCCGCGGACGGTTCACCCAGTGCTCTCAGGGCTACTGTGAGATGAGATCTGAAGCCGACTCAGAGTGATGGCTTGCTGACCGTCTTAAGGAAACACAAACCTTGCTTTAACGTGTGTTCGGATGGCTTGGGTAAAACAACCGTGGCCACGCATCGCATCGAAACCGACGGATCCCGCGTCATTCGTCGCCGCCCTTACCGCGTATCGTCTGCTGAACAGAAAGTTATAGAAGACCAAGTCAACGACATGCTCGCTATGCTCGCGTTACGACAGTGAAGGGGTGCCCGTAGAGATGCGAACGAAACCGTTCCACTGCAAAGATGACCGCCAGATTTTGTTGGTCGGTCACAGTGTAGTTGCTCTCGGAGCGACTAAAGGACCGGTTAGCGTACGAGATCACGTGCTCGCTGTAACCAATACTCTGAACTAGCACAGCACCGATGCCTACGCCACTGACTTCGTTGTGAATCTCAGTTGGTGATGAAGGATCGAAGTGGTGAAGAATTGGCTGAGACGTCAACAGGAATTTCAGTTGGCGAAACGATGAGTCGAAATCGGCAGTCCCCTCAAAGGGAACGCCTTTTTGGAGCAGGCGTGTAAGGGGATGAGCCATGTCAGCAAACCTGGGAATGAATCGGCGAAAGTAGGAGCACAAACCCAAGAAAGTTCTTAACTGCTTGACAGAGTCAGGTACCTTAAATGCTTCTACGGCCGCAGTCTTTTGTGGATCTGGTTGGATGCCTTCTTTAACGACCAGATGTCCTAGCACTAGAGCTTGTCGTTCCCCAAAACGTTATTTTGGCAAATTAAGCACAAAACCCGCCTTCTCCAAGCAGTTTAAGACAAAGTCCAAACGTTTGTTGTGCTCACTAAACGGTCGCCCGAAGATCACAACGTCGTTTAAGTGGCACATGCAATCTTCCCATTTCAGGCCGCGTAATATCGTGTCCATGAACCTTTCGAACGTTGCGGGCGCGTTACACAACACGAAGGACATCACGTTAAACTCAAATAGTCCGTCGGGCGTTACAAATGCTGTCTTTTTTTATGTCGTCTTTGAGCATAGGAATTTGCCAGTAACCTGACCATAAATCAACCGAGGATAACTAAGATGCCGCTAAGAGACCGTCGATGGCGTCGTCAATTCGTGGGAGCGGATATTTCTTAGCAACGGCGTTTAGGCGACGATAATCAACGCAGAACCACCCCGTACCGTCTTTGTTCTTCACCAATATCACGGGCGTGGCCCAAGGACTAGATGATTCTCGAATGACGCCTTTGCACAGCATTTCTTGGACTTGATCGCTGATTATCTTGCGTTCTGCCGGGGACACACGGTAGGGTTTTTGTCGGATTGTCTGGGCGACTCCTGTCGGGCCGTCGTGCGGCGCAGATTCCAATACTGAGGAGTATTTCGTAAGCAGGGCCATCAACACTCGACACTCATGATCACTTAGTGATTTATCAATCATGGAAAGTATCTTCGTGCTCCCGGGGCTCGAGGCTCGAGACACTGGTTGCTCCTCCATCGGGTAGCTCTGTAAGTACTCCCACCGATATGGGCGAGTCTTCCTGAAATGTGGCAAGCTTTAGGCCTTGAGGTGGCACTGTCGCTTCAGTGGAACAGGTTAGCACCGACAGACTCGCGCATCCATTGATCACTGAGACAACGCAGTGCGGAATCAACACGTTTTTCCTTCAGTTCCGTTTTGCAGGTTCCACTGCAGCATCGAACGAGATACCAGTCGGAGATGAACATGCGACGGAAACACGCATCGCGGATAAAGCGGTCACAACTGTATCAGCAGACACGCAAAACACACTCTCCGGGCAAGCTGCACTTTTAAAAAGCACGGGCGAAACACTCGTGCCGACATTGAGTTCTCCCGTCCGGCAGTCAACATTGGCACCACACAATTGCAAAAAAGTAAATCCCCCGAATCATTTCATGCGAGGAGCGAGGAAGAACAGTAAACTCTGCACCCAAAGACACATCCACATTACACACACAACAACCGGGTGTAATGATTCACCACTGACTCCACGGAAACTTGTGCACTGGTCGCAACCAAACATAACCTTGCGTCCCAGAAGGCCTTTAAACCCCATACTCATGACCGATACAGTTTCTTCCGTGTCGACTAAAACCCCTGTAGAGACCCCATCAATCAGCACATAAACCTTATTCTTAAGCATGAAAATAGTTGGAGGCAGTTGAGTCGGCAGCGCATATTTTCCAGCGGCCTCACCTCCATCGGCGGCGCTGGTTAGTTTCCCGGAGGGGGCGACACGAAACGGTGCCGACACGAAACGGTGCCGATGCAATGGCAACGTGAATCGCGCTCGAGGGGATGGTGATCGGGAGGATTGGAAGGCTGGTGGTGGCGTCAGAGTCTGGTCGGAGGCAGGGGAGCGCTAGCGGTTCCGGGTTCTTTCTTCCCCAAAGTAGGTCTCCTGGGCGGTGCGTTGGTCCTCTCGGAAGCGGTTTCCTGAGGTGGAGTCTCCTGGCCACTGATTGCGCAGCCTAGACGGCTAGACCACATAGTCGGCGCTGATGGTCCGTATTTCGATGCTCGGCGTCGGCTATAATACCTAGCTATGTGGCCAGGCATGCCGCAGAAGTAACACACTGGCAAAAGGCAAACTTCAGCATGCGTATTGAAGTACTCTGCCGAAGACATCGGTAGAGGGTACCGAGGCTCTTCCCCTTGAAAGTCGTAGGTAGCGGTAAGTGTTCCTGGACGAAAGTTGCGTGGGCGTT
Source organism: Dermacentor silvarum (assembly GCF_013339745.2). NCBI lineage: Eukaryota > Metazoa > Arthropoda > Arachnida > Ixodida > Ixodidae > Dermacentor > Dermacentor silvarum. The sequence goes on along the minus strand of NC_051163.1, from coordinate 81,516,683 downwards.
CATCAAAACATTCAGGGGGTGGATCATGACGTGGTGGTTCGGTCGTTTCGTAATGCGGTTCGTCTCTGGAACCGCTAAGATCCACGTTCACCGAGTGGTTCCAAGTAGCCGAAGGGGGTTGCGTAGTATGAGGGATAACGCGACGCACTCCTCATAGGTTTGGCTGTCGGCGCTCAATGAAAACATCACGCGGGAGCCCTCCTGGTGATTTCTGTAAGTACTCTTCAAACGAGGGAAGTTTCTTACTGTCAAAATAATGATCTTGGGCAAACTGAAAGCGCAGAATAGTTTGCAGGAGCTATCTCTTTACCGAATACGTACAGTGAACCCCCATTGCGCGTGGTCGACGCGATGGAGTCCCCCACACCAGCTTGCGTGAATGGTAGGCAATCTCTGAGAGCGGACTATGTGAAATATATTTTTATAGTGTGCTGTCCATACAACCAAATTGAGCATAACAGAATGAAGCCTCAATGCATTGATCGCACCGGTTTGCAGCGACCGACTGCGCGTCTGCATGCACGTCCGCGCACAATGTTTCGCTTTCGCTGCGAGCGCCTTTTTACACCGTGCCCTGAGCTTTAGGCCGCAGCATATGAACATTTGACAGTACACAAACAACCATAGCGGCGTGAACGCTATCAGAGCTGTTCAAAAATATTTTCGTTATAACTAGGGACCTAGGCGCTATAGGGCGACTCGTGATGTACCATCGCGACGATTCAATGTTTTTTTTCTTTTCTCCTAAATTATTGAACGTTTCAATATCGTTATTTCTCAAGTGGCGTCGGTCTTCTGGGCGAGGAATTTCCCGCTGCTTCTTTTTGTGATTTCAGTACATTCATTCTTTGGTGCTAACACAAATATGAGCATATGCCATGCCTTTCTTGAATGTACTTCCTACCGTTCCCTTTCCATTCTGATGAACTTGCCAGTATCTAGCATCAACAAGTTCATAGACCGAATCTTCATGACATTAACCGGGCAGCGCGCGCTGGCGAGCTTCTCATTGCGTGCTTTCTGCTACTCCCCGAACACCGCAGCCCCAACGCCGTAGGAGAAATCTCCCCTCGCGGAACTGCTTCCGACACACCCGAGCTGTACCTGATGGCTACTTGCCAGTTCTAGGTTTCGCAATCCAAGCTACACGCAGCTTCATGGCCTGCGGGTACGTGTGAAGGCTGTCACCGGGCTCCGTTGCGTACGCGTCCGGCACTGCGCAGTACCGAGCAATAGCCTACCATGTGGGACGCCTTCAAGGCAGCCACTACCTATTATAGTGCTTTCAAGTGCTGTCAAGCATTCACCCGAAGCGGGAAAACATCCCCACTTAATCAATACCATAGCGCTGGTGGGAAAAAACTTTTGTTTTAAGCTCGCTTCGGCGCTTCCGAAGCAGACGACGAGGCCGCAGTGCCCACGTGATTAGATCACTAATACCACGTCACGCCGACGGCGGCGCCAGCTTTTCCAGTGGTGGCGCTCGCCCCCAATAGCAGTCCACGCAAAGCATCTCAATCGATGATTTGCGTTTTAGGCTAAACTGCGACTTTATTGTTACCTCTGACAGATGTTGCTAAAAAAAGGTATTTCCGATCATCTAAAGCGGGCATAATTCTCGTTTACTCCCTTAAGTGTGGCCAAACTTGAATTCAGAGTTGAGGAAGTGCTTTTTTCTTGTGAATTCATTTGATTAGTCTAAAAGACCCCGTTCGGGATATCACATGAGGCATGTATGTACATAGGTGTACAAAGGTGAAAACAGGTGGTTACGAAGAAGTGGTGATAGTTTTTCTGGGGAAGCTGGTATTTTTTGTGGTATCACAGCTTTCGAAGAACTATATGCTACTTTGGGGGTGTAATAGGGCCACCCATTCAATTGCGTCAATCATTTTGACATGTTCGGTGCAACTTATACGGCATATGACTTTTTCATTAGCGTAATGTCACAGATAGTAGTTATGGAGAGCCCTTAAAACAACTTTGACTCCAATGGTATGTACCAGGCCGCCATCAATGCGTGGCACTTTAATAAAAATATGTCTTTTTTTTACACTCTGCGCATTGACCCATGTGAGCGTGTACCATTGTCCTATGACGTCACTCTCGTGCTTCCAATGTCCGGAAGTTCGTTCTTGCTGTCATGCATGAAGGCCTGCATTGCAGTCAAAAGAAAGAAATAAACTTAGGTTATCATGCTAAATCGCACAGAAAACCTTCTACGAAGGTAGCTTCGTAAGTATTTCATGCACAGATTTGACTCCATCGCTATTAACAAGCAGCGGTCATGCCGCCGTTTTGCGCAATAACGCATAATATTCATATACAAGCACAAGAAAGTACCTGACACAGATAGCAACCAGTGTACTAAATCATATGACAATTCTTGAGAAAATAAATGAGCAGTCATATCAAATACGGGAGCGTTCATACAATTGGTTCAATGGAAGCATACAAATGAAAATTTTGATGCAGCTTGTCTCCCAGTTATGTAGGTATTGGATTGCTCTATTGAACCTACAAGGTACAGAGAGTTTAGCTAACACAAAGTGCAAAGACGTGCGCAGGCGCAGTGCACTGCTTGTTTTTACTAGCCTCATTAACGCACGGTCGCTTTGATGCCGATTGATTTGATTACCTGGGTTATATAGTTAATAAACAGTCATTGCCACTCGAAGAACAACTAGAACGCGAAGCACCTTAATTATATCTGATGTGCCCACTAATCTCCTAACATATGGCATTTTGAACACTCAAGAGCACAGCCTTTCAGGTAACTTTTGCACCAATTAAGTGCACATGATAAGCAAAAAGTGTTACAATGTCATGAAATAAAATAGAAGTGTAGCTAATGCCTTCGGGTTCTTTCTATGTTCAATGTCTCAGTTCGCTCTAGCGCGTTATCATCATAATACGTCTAAATCAGCTATCAGTATAGCAAGTGTGCGTGAAGTACATTGAACGTTATCATCATATTACTTGTCAATCAGGTATATGTATAGCAAGTGTGCGGGAACTACATTGTATAATAGCTTTTTACCTAACACCGAACAAAGGATGAGACAAACAGCGCCAGTCCATCATGGGCTAACACCTTCGGAATTTCAAGCAAAGCTTTCGTCTCCTTTACCACATGTTTTTTTTTTTTTTCATGGCGTACAATGGTGCGTCGCGCCAAAAAGGTTACTAGCCTTTCCGTTTTTTGTTTCTTTTTCATTTGTTATGACGAGTTCTGATCCGGGTGGACCACACAAGTCTACAGATTGCAGTTTGAGGCGTTACGCTGCAAAGCGAACCAACGTGTTCTACATTGTATAGCAATAGCACAGCCTTGACCCAGTACCGGCGCAATAATAACAAACAGGGTATTCACAGTCCTCGGCCCGGAAAGTGAGCACCAACGAATAAAGGAAGGACGGGCTACACAACAGAAAAAACAACTCTCTCCTCTTTATTACAATATACCTAGCTCTTGCGGAGGGGCGTCTTCATGTACCTAATTTTACTTGCTCTCTCAAACTTCCTGTCCCTCCCCGGACAGTCTTCACCAAAAGAGCTGTTCGCGCACGCTAATTATATATAAAATATCTAGAACAATTGAGTAGGTTGCACAAGATTTTCACCGCAACATATTCCTAGTGAACGTAACTCTCCTCTACCTAGTAAGGACAATAGATCTTGAGAAAAATCTGCGCATATATTGACAGATCATACGACTATCTCTAAAGCGCATATACCTGCTGACAAAACAGAGCATAAAAGTCGATGACCTGTTCAATTTTTTTATTATTTCTCCTATTGGGCTATCCATTTTGGGACCATTATGCAAGTTCCAGTGTGTTACACATTTTGTCGAGCAGTCTTCCAGAATGTGTGTATGTCTAAAACATAAGCGGTATATAGATGCGTAAATGCATTAGAATTTGTGTTGTACTTATCTCTACATAAACCTCTCATCACGAGTGTTTCCTTCGATAAGCGTCATGCACAGATTCTGTTCTCGTGATTTCGCTGCAAGAACTAGTACAGCAACTCCGCAGGTTCCTTATTTGATGTTTGCATTTCGACCTAGCCTATGAATCATGTAGGGCATACTTGTAATCATTGTACAATAATATAGTTAATAGTATATAGTTAATAGTTAATAGTATATAGTTAATAGTATATAGCAATAATATAGTTACGCATGCATCGCGCCCAGCTGCATAACCTGCTTCACTGAAGCTTCGTTTCACATGGCATCCAGCAATTGCGTTAAACCTGCATATATCCAATGTTGATTACAAGCTCATTTACCTCTCTGTATGGCACTGAATTATTTTTATTTGCTGTGCAATTCTGCTGCCAACACTTGTTTGCGTCGACAACCCGAATTCGTGTGAAGCGTGGTAAATAGTCTCTCACCATCAATATACAAGCTCACACATAAAGATCTACCTATTCCACATTTCTGTCAACTTTATCTGTTCACTCTAGGCAGCTGGCGTACGCAAAAACTCTCTTTCACGTGCGCCATGAATTTATAATCTAACTTTCTGCAGCAGTTCATTGAAGACAGTACAGTAATTTTCCACACACTTTTGTGCTGCTTACCCTCAAAGAATCTGTGACAAAATATGGTTTTGTCACTCCATTGTTTTTCTCACAGTCCTCGCTGAAGCAGAGGAACAGCGTATCCACCGCCACCTGCGAGTGATTGAAAGGACCTCTTGGTTTATCTTACTTATAAATCACATTATACTCTTGCAACATTGAGAACACAAGTGCCATTATAAATGCACCACATGTAACGGGTTCTCTTCGTATACTCTTCATGGAGACTGTGGGCATCGGTACGCTTGCTTTACGCTGGCCTTTGACCGCGTTGTGTTTCACCCATGGTTACTTGATTGAGCGGGCACCGTATGCAATAAGTTTTGGCCAATATATTATCAACTGACGGCTTACCAACTGGCCTGAAATAGAGTCGGGTGCGTTTACTGCGAACGCATACACTACAAAATGACCTGTATAACGAACGATTCCATATGTTCCTCGGCAGAATGCCTCAGTTATATAGGTATTCTAAACGCAGTTATAGCGAAGCCTACTACGACGAATCTACCGGTACAATGAAAAACGTTAGGCTTCCATGATTGCTCATGTGTTGTTTTCCAATTGAATTACTTAGCGGCCCCGCCATTAGGCTCCTCAGCCGCCGCTGATCTGCGTTGCGTATGGGAAGCCCCAGTGAAAGTAATCATAAATAGCACACAAGAGTAACTCAACTCAGCCGCAGCTATGGCATTGGAAGGCCCCATACAGGTATCATAGCAAATGCATTATTTCGGAAGTTGATTGCAGAAGTGGCAGGTAAAATACATTTCTTTTGTTGTGATAGAAGCCGATTTCTACACGATATTACTAGTATACTTGAAATTTCAGAAAATTTACAGACAAGAAAATAGCCGTATATCCCCATCCTTTGCATTCCTCTAAAACACGCCATGGACCATGGACACCAGCCTAAGCATGGCTCTTAGACATCGCTGAATGAAGAGCGGCTCATTCTGCAAGTTCCTCAACTGCGTTGTGCAGTGCGTGCCAATTACCCTATTTGCGTGATTCTACCGCGCCACCGATTGCAACGCGCAATTCTATTACCGCCCAAATATTAAAAAAAAATAACTTGCTGCCGATTCGACCGCACACATCAAGCAACGAAACCAGAGTCGACGCGTGTCCTGTTGAGACGATCTTATGGAACATACAAAGGCACAGAGATATGCCCACAGCTGAATCTCAGTAGGTAGTCACGATCGGAGTGGGACAACACCTCCGTTTCGCTGTCTACTGACCACAGAATGTCATCTTCAGTTTCGTTTAATGCATTAGAAATGCCACACTTCTTGAAGTCTCACGCAACCATCGTCTGCGGGAGGGCATTCCACGCACCATGCACCCTCGTTGCGATGTCTCCGAGCGTCCCTTTCTTTAGACGACCCGCTCGATGGCAGTGTGTCTGGCTAGCTTGCATTAAACTCTTTCTTAGTAGGAATCGGTTTCGTTTTCGATTTTGAGTAGAATTAGTTTTTGATTAGTTGCGATCGTAACGGGGGGCGCATACAAATATGAATGCACATCTTAATCGAAAAGGTGTGCGTTAGAATCGTGCAAATGCAGTATTAGTGACTCATAGCGAATAACAAAAATGAAGCAACCACGTGGATATTTATATAACGGGCTTTCGAAGTGGCGTCAATTGTTATCTACATTCGAAAGTTTCAGTTCTTGTGATGAAGGGACCTCCATGCTCCTATTTAATTACTTCAATATTAACCACTGAGAGAAATGAAAATTGCTTTCACTTAGTATGGCACACGATTACAAGAATTAGAATCTGCATTAGCGACATGCTTAAGTGTTCAGAGTCAATTCTGGTTGCATGTTGTCGGTAATAACTTTAATCAGATGCAGTTCGGAAACCCCCGAACTTTCTTTTCACTTTCTTGGAAATTCTTTGCTTCGTTAAACGGGCACCTAAACTTTGCGCTGCGAACTATGCGCTTCTTTTAGTCACAAAAAAAAAACACTGTTCAGTTCTGTCACTTCAGCAACCATATGCACCCAATATCTGTTGCAACTAAAGCTCGATTCAGCCAATTTTCTCGTTTCTCTACTCTAAAAGGTATGATGGAAAAGCTTGTAAAGCAATTTTTAAAACGTGTGAAATATGAATGCAGCTCTTTTTCTTCAGGACATGCCCGTTCGTAAATTATTGTCGACGAAATTGCACCGTCAGTGCTGCGGCAACCAAAAGACCAGTTTATACAAATTTGTGTTTTAGAGTTGGTTCGGCAGCGGCATGGCGTACAGCTGGTGTACAGCCTGCTTTGTCTTGCAGATTGCCGCATGTACCGTTGAGCATTATCACCAGGATTGTGTCCTGACGCAGACCTGCCTGTCCATTCCGTTCCTGGCGCATTCATCCGCTTTGTCGTGCTATAGTGAAGTCCTTGGCCTGTCGTTACGTGACCACTATGAAACAGCAGAAGGTCGTGCTACGTTTTCAACATGCTTCGGCTGCGCACAGGCTGGAAACGAAGCGACATCTGCAACATTAGGACAGTGTGTAATGCCACCTGCTGACTGACTGCTCTTCATTGGGTCCAACAGCGGTATGGCGTACAGCTGGCTAAATCTTGCTTGCTCTATTTTACAGGTAGTGTAATAGGTCACTTCATACTGCTATAGAAGCGATGATTGATTTATATTGCTACTGCCGGACCCTCTGTCTGTATTGTCTTGTGTGATGGACATGTTGAAGCAAATATTAATGTTGCTTGGAAATGTAGGGACTATTCACTTATCGGGAAAATTAAACCTTATTGTTTGACCTACTTTCTGGTCAGCCTCAAATTAGCCAAATTCATCAAATGTGCTTCTTTCGAAGAAAGGCTTGTCTAACTGGAAAATACTACCTCTACTGTCGTCAATGTGACGTCGCGAATCGAACAGGTTGAGAAAACAGTTGCAGATCTTAAAAACATTGTTAGCAAACTCGATACTCAAATCAATATTTTAGAGAACAGGTCACGTAAGAACAATGTGATTATCTGCGGCCTCCCACAAGAGCCGTCTGAATCTGCTGAAGTACTACTTGGGTCAGTATCAAGGATAATTACTTCTAAAATTTAAATCAAATGCGACCTTATAGAAAGATGTCTCAGGATATACACGCATAAAAATGTTGAGCCATGTCCGCTTATACGTAAGATTTAAGGTGACAGATGCAAAGTTGCGATTATCTTTAATGCACATAAGCTGAAAGGAAGGAAGATATATGTCAATGAACATTTTAGTGCCCACGAGAGGCATATATGGAAGGGTACTGAGGACAGTGTCTGCTTGCATACGAAGAGGCGCCAGAAACGTAAAGCTGCAGTTTGATTCTCTGTTGGTTGACAATGTGCGCTGCAGTGTGAGCGAAGCACAGAATGGCGTTAATAAACGTAAGGCGTGACTTTTCACAGAAGCTAGTTTATGGTTACGAAGTAATATTGTGTGTAGCCTATTAAACAATATAAAACCCTTTCACTGTGTCGCTCAATCTATTAATTCATCCCTCATTTGTCCAATGGAAACTTGGTTGAATAAATTTATTCTGGATGCTGAATCCCTGCCACTCTGTAATACTGTTTTAATAAAAAACAGAATTTCTAGTCGAGGTAGCGGCGTAGCACTTTTAATAAAAGGTGGCATTGAGTACAGTAACGTAAGAAAACTTACGAATCTGGAATCAATCTGATGTAAGGCCCGGCTACATGGGTTTGTCATGGCCATCGGCGCACTTAACCGAGACGCAAACACTAAAGACAATTTTTTAGAAGTAATTCTTAGAACTCAGTTGTTGTAAAATGATTATTTCTGGCGACTTTAATAGACTTTAGCAGGTAAGAAGTTTGGGCGTGTTGGTAGGTCATTGTAACTTTAACTGGGATTCATGGCGCTAAAACGACACAAGAACGAGGAAGAACACGGGACGAGCGCTAACTTTCAACAATTGCTTTATTGCAGTTGGTAAGCATATATATACTCACTGGGAAAGGCACTGCATTTTGCCAAGAGCTTGCACTTTTGGCATAGTAGCTACTTGACTGTTTTTTACTTTTCTTCTTTCCTTCAGTGCGTCTTTTGCAGTGCCTTTCCCAGTGAGTATATATATGCTTACCAATTGCAATAAAGAAATTGTTGAAAGTTAGCGCTCGTCCCGTGTTCTTCCTCGTCCTTGTGTCGTTTTAGCGCCATGAATCCCAGTTATAATTACAATGACTTTAATACATCTGGTATGGAATGGTTATCACTGTGTTCAAATGGTCGTGGTAAAGCAATGTGCCAATCTTTAGACATAACGCAAGTGGTCAGCACCGTTATCCATGAAGGTTCCATCTTAGGCCTCGTGTTCATAAACGCGCACCCACTGGAAAATGGTTATGGCTGTCAAGTTGTTCAGGGTCTGTCTGACCATAAAGCAGTTATCGTCACATGGAATGCAGCACTTCATCCTGAGCAACATAATTACAAATCTGTTTGTGACTTTTCTCGAGCTGATGAACCCTCCATTGGCGATATGCTTGAATTATCATTGGGCAGCTTTTTACCTTGTAGCTATTTTTCTAATGTTCATGCGTAGCTCATAAGGATTTGTACCATTATTCGCAATTGCATTTCTCAGTTTGCCCCAAACAAATGCGTAAAGCGTAATCCCAAGAAGACTTGGTATACAAAAAAAATTATTCAGCTCATACGAAGTATCAAGAGAATTCACTGAGCCAACTTTCTGCCCCTCGTGATGTCATTTCCTTGCTTAAAACCCTTTCAGCTACTATAAAGACTAATGTGACCGAGACAAAACGTTTGTTATGTTTATCAACGACAACCCAACTAAGTTTTGGAAAGCTAGAATTCCTGCTGACCGTCGCCCTTTTCCTTTAATAATAATGGTTTTCTACCTATGATCCTTCAGTGACATCTGAATCATTTATGAGCCGTACAGCTTTATTTAGTCAGTCTAGAGCGATTAAAGTACATAACCTTTATAAATCTCGTCTTAGCGTCATCTTCAAATCTGAAATTACAAATAATATAGCCAACCTCATGGAAATTAGCAGAACTAAGGAAAAAGGTATTAGGCTATCCAACAAGGCATGGCGAGGAATGGATAGTACCGATACCTCGACTTAATCTTGGAAAAAAAGGCCTTCACTATACTCTTCCGTCTCTTCTTAATGGCTATGCTGTCATTAATTTTGATTTGTTTTCCTGTTCGCGCGAAGAACTTGATAGTATGTATTTAAATAACATGGCTTAGGTTCGTTTATGTGTACATATTGCTGTTTTGTGTATTCTTTGGTGATTCCTTGGTGTACTTATTCATGTTTTAAAATTGTACAAGTTCCAGTGCTGCCCCCCTGCTGAACATTAGGTTTGTAGACTCGTCAAGCTTTCCTGGTGCAGCTTTTTTTTCTACAACCCCTCCATTTGTACTGTAAGATGGGAAATAAAATGAAATGACATGAAAAGTCAGTTTTTACTTCTGATGGCGCATTACCCCCGCTTTTTCCGTGAATACAGGATTGCCTTCCTTCCAGGGCATAGAAATTACTACTGCAGATGTAAACAATGTTGTTTTAAAATTTGATACGACAAAATGTGCCGCATCAGACAAGATACCTCACGTGTTTTTAAAACGATATTGGGAATGGAGCTCTTGCTACCTTACTATGTTTTTCAAGAAATCATTTGAACCAGCCACTTTTCTCCAAATTTTATCGAATGACCAAGTGAAACCCGTTGACAAAGACAACGGCAAACTTTTAGTATGCAATTACAGGCAAATTTCCTTGTTTTCCAGCTGGTCCCAACTTTTACAGCACATGATTTGCAAATATATCATCGAATACCTAACGGAACACAATCGAATGCACCACACGGATTTCTTGCTGGTTTTTGCACCACATTGCAATTAATTGAATTCACCCACCACATTGCTCCGTGCAAAATATGCGTGGAAAAATGGATGCCATCTTTATAAATTGTTCAAAGATATTTACCACAAAATGTCACAACAAGCGTCTTCCTAAGCTCAGATCATTTATTACTGATGTTAAACTCCTATACATGGCTAACTGATTATTTGCACTCAAGCACTCAATGTGTAGCTTTCAATCCCAAGCAGTTATCTCACATCAATGTAACCTCAGGAGTCCTCCAGAGCTGAATACTCGGCTCATTCTTATTCATTGTGCGAGGTCCGGAGCGACCATGGGACGTAATGGGCCGTCGAGGTTCAAGGCATCCTGTGGGTAAACAGGAGGATCTGGAGACGCATCGGCTGCAAAAGCAGTGACGTGGTCGTCTGTCACAGACCGGAGCGTGGCCACCACTATGCCTTCAGGTAGCACTTGCTTTGTCAAGCCAAAATTGATGACGGGGAGACACATCCCATTAGCGGCAAGGGTAACGACGGAGTGTGGCACAGAGACGTCGCGCGCCAGGAGGACGTCACGAATAGGGGCGACGACATAGTCGCCATCAGGCACGGTTGCCGTCGAGGCCAATTCGACGAAGGTGAGGGCTTTTGAAGGTAACCGAACAAACGCTGTAGTGCAGAGGGTGTTCGGTTGTTCGGGGCGAACGTCGGGAACAAGAGGAAGCTCGAGGCACAGCGTACCGGTGGAACAGTCGATGAGGGCAGAATGCGTCGTCAGAAAGTCGAGCCCGAAGATGAGGTCGTGAGGGCAACTGGTCAGCACGGTATGTATATGATCTCGTTCAAGCTATTGGAAACTATTCGGGTAAAAAAAGTTATATGTCGACCACTGCGAGCATCACTCTATGTCCCAAGTCGTAATGATCAAGAAAATTTAAATGAGGCATTTTCTCTCTTTTTCGACTGAAATGAAAAATGGCAAATGGGTATAAACTTTACAAACACCTTAAAATTACTTTTCCTAATGGGATTGTACCCCTAGAACACACCTACGAGGATAATTGTAGTATTTAAATATCGATAATGAGTTCAGAAACTTAGGGCTAACTTTCTCGCCGAACGTAAAGTAGCATACACATGTAGAAATATTATGTGCAAAAGCTCAGTAAAACTAGGTTACTTAATACGCCACTTCAAAAGCGCACCAAATGATGCACGTTAGTTGCTTATAAAAGCATAGTAAGGCTCCTACTTAAATACGCCTCGGCTCTGTGGTCGTCTTATCATGCTTGCGACATTAAAAGACTTGAGAGTCCATAACAATGCCATTACATTCATATTTCGCAGACATGACGGCCATTTATCACCTCCATCCTTCACAAATGATGTGTCACTTCGTAACCTAGCCTACAGACACAATATTTAGTGCATTATTTTGCTTTGTAAGATAGTTCATGGAACTTTTGCCATAAAAGCTACCGTCTTGCACCACAGTACTCGACGCACCCACCCATTAAATATTATTCCTCTCTATACATTGTAATAAGTTCTCTTTCTTGTTAAGCGTTATTGAGCAGTGAAATAATCTGGAAAGTTGTGTGCATTACTTGCCTCTTGATCAATTTTTAAAGTATTTTGATGTAATATTGTTATTGCTCTTTGTTCTTGCTACGTATGCAGTAGCGCAATGTGTATTCTATGTGCTATGTTTGCTTATAAATCTGTACTCACTCCTGCTACATCTTGCTATGCAATATGGTAGTATTTGCAAATGAAATAAATACACGATACAATTGCAATTAGGAACACTTGAGATGCGAATTATTACTTCCTCTGGTACATGTAGAAACTATCTGTAACGATATATTTATTATTTATCAGTTAAGAAGATAAACACGGCCGTATTAAAGAGGCAGCTTTCTAGTGAATATATTCCAGACGTATTGTTACCATGGAGTAGTATGTATTTGCATAGCCAACGCTACGTATTTCAAAGCCAGGTTACTGCATAAGGACTACAGTGCCGCAAATAACATTGGGAAGCTGTGCTGTCAATGCACTCGGCAGCCAATGACACATGCACCAATGTTTTATCCACACTGCTCACCTCATAAAGCGATATGCAGGAATCAGCTATATAGTATGCTATGCAGCCAGCTGCAATCAAAGGAGCCCACACATACACCGTCGTCTGGTTTTCCTGAAGACAGAAAAAAATAGAAAAGAAGACGTCAATTGGCACTGCTCATGCTAAACGCCTTCATATTTCTAACACATGCACCTGAAGGATAAGTACATGAAACCCCCGTATAAGCTGCGGTTTTTCTTATCCACCATAATTTGTCCCCCCCCCCCCCCCTTTTTGTAACTGTGCTTGTGCTCCCGGGATTCTGTGGATACGAAGGATGTCGAATTCTGCAAGAACTGTTGGGCAGGCGCACGGACCCAGCCCCGTCCTGCTTGTTCTGGTGTTCAGGGTTATTGTATTTCGAAAACGCCGCCCTAATTAAACAACAGACTCGGAGAAGTGAACGTTCACAGCGCATCTCAGATCTTAAAGTAACCCTGGCAGTGCAAAAGCTATGTGTGACGCGTTCAGCTTGTGATTGGTGTATGATCTAACATGTATGTGATCTATCAGTGGCCGTGCACAGAATAGCAGAGATAAAACAGCAATCATTGTTTTTAACAATCAGAAAACGTACACCAAACAGTAACAAGTCCTCTTAAGTGCCAACAAACTGCTGCTGATGTATTCCATCATGAATGCCACGCATTTATATTATGCCTGAGTTGGTAATGTGGCATTGTAAGCTCAATGCTTTGTGAAAACAATCACAGGTTAGGGAGTTTTATGCGGTTCCTGCTACTGCCAAATGTGGAACAAGTAAAAGAAAAGGAATGGCATTGCAACTGTTCGAATGGTTGCAGCTAGAAGATTCGCACACGCACATGTCACAAGCTAAAATGTTTGCAACAGTGTATTTCTCATATTTCTCTCACTTTGAAGAGACAAAGAATAAAAATTTTGAAGAAGAAAGAGGCCAACCTAGACACAGTAAGGGTAAAAGCAGACCAATTAAGCTGGTGCTCGCAAACTATGCAGCTTCAGAAGAGGAAGATGAAAACAACATAGAGGTAATGAATTAAACCGTAACTAGGCTGATCTCAGAACCAGCAATTGAAACGGGTGATAAGGCACCATAGGCAACCAGTAGGTAAGCTCTCCCAAGTAAAAAAAGAACCTAATAAAGAAACGACAAAACATGAAAGTGTCAAACTCGAGAGACCAGATAGAATTCACAGAACTTTCAAAACTGATGAACAAGAAGAATGTAAGGGGATATTTGAAGTTATAACGTAGAAAAATTGAGGAAGCAGTAAAACATGGACGCAGCATGAAATCAGTGAGAAGAAAACTTGGCATAGGTCAAGGCAAGATGTATGCACTGAAAGACAAGAAGGGTAATATCATCAGCAATTTTGATGACATAGTAAAAAAGCGGAATAATTCTGTACTGACCTGTGCTGTTCCCAGAGCAGCCAAGCTACTTTAATTCGGAGTAGTGGTGAACAGCATACAGAGGCTCCTTCTATAACTAGCGATGAAGTTAGAAGGGCCTTGCAAGACATGGCCAGGGGAAAAGCTGCTGGAGAAGATGGACTAACAGTCGATTTATTCAAAGGAGGAGGATATATCATGCTTGGAAATCTTCCGGCCCTTTATGCGCAATGTCTCACGACTTCAAGTGAACCATAAAGCTGGAAGAACGCCAACATTATACTCATCCATAAGAAGGAAGATGTTAAAGAATTGAAGAATTATAGACCCATTAGCGTGCTTTCAGTATTGTATAAAATATTCACAAGGTAATTTCAAATAGAATCAGGGCAACGCTTGACTTCAGCCAACCAAGCGAACAGGCTGGCTTCGGGAAGGGATATTCTACGACGGATCATATCCATGTCATCAACCAGGTAATAGAGAAATCTGCGGAGTACAATCAAGCTCTCTATCTGGCTGTCATAGATCATGAAAAAGCATTTGATTCAGTAGAGATACCAGCAGTCATAGAGGTATTACGTAACCGAGGAGTACAGGATGCAGACGTGAATATATTGGCAATTATCTACAGGGATTGCACAGCAACCTTGTTTCTCCACAAAAAAAGTAGAAAATTACCTATCCAGCAAGGGGTCAGGCTAGGAGACACAAGCTCTCCCATGTTATTTACTGCATGCTTAGAAGAAGTATTCAAGCTCTTGGAATGGCGAGGCTTAGGAGTCAGGATCAATGGCAAATATCAGGAATATTGCAGTTACAACAAATGGTTGACGACCTTAACCGAGAAAGCGTAAGACTGGGGTTGAAGAATAATATTCAGACGACAAAGGTATTGTTGCATAGCCTGGTAAGGAAACAAGAATTGAGGATCGCCAGTCATCCTCTAGAGTCTGTAAACAAGTATGTTTATCTAAGTGGGTTACTCACAGGAGACCCTGATCATGAGAAAGTAATTCACAAAAGAATAAAATTGGGTTGAAGTGCTTACTGTAGGCATTACCAAATCCTGACTGGGAGCTTACCACTGTCGTTGAAATGAAAAGTGTACAACCATTGAATTCTACCGGTGCTAACATATCGGGCAGAAACTTGAAGGTTAACAAAGAAGCTCGAGAACAAGTTAATGACCGCACAAGGAGCGAAGGAACGAAAATGTTAGGCCTAACGTTAAGAGACAGGAAGAGAGCGGTGTGGATCAGAGAGCAAACAAGGATGGCCGATATTCTAGTTGACATTAAGAGGAAAAAATAGAGCTGAGCAGGCCATGTAATACGTAGGATGGATAACCGGTGGACCATTAGAGATACAGAATGGATACCGAGAGAAACGAAGCGTGGTCGAGGACGGCAGAAAACTAGGTGGGGTGATGAAGTTAGGAAATTTTCAGGCACAAGTTGGAATCAGCTAGGACAAGACATGGGTAATTGGAGATCGCAGGGAGAGGCCTTCATCCTGCAGTGGACATAAACATAGGCTGATGATGATTTCTCGCTTGAGCTCTTCGTGTCGGGGCCAGTGTAGGAGTGTTGTGAAAGCGCAGTGCAATCACTTTCTTCTTTTTTTTTTTTTTACAGGAGCAGCAACTATTTTTTGTGTCACGTATAGAAAACTGCGGTACTCAAATTTCCGAGAGACCTGACGAACGCTTATGAAAATTATATTTCTTATCTAATTCACTTATAAGAGGTGAGGAGCAC
This sequence comes from Dermacentor silvarum, assembly GCF_013339745.2. Classification (NCBI taxonomy): domain Eukaryota; kingdom Metazoa; phylum Arthropoda; class Arachnida; order Ixodida; family Ixodidae; genus Dermacentor; species Dermacentor silvarum. The sequence continues at coordinate 81,500,950 of NC_051163.1, read as the reverse complement.
GTAAACGTCATGAGTGCTTCAGTGGGACCGAACTACCGTAGAGAAAGCAGATAACCGAGTAAGGATCGTGGTGCCGAACTGTGCGATAGGTTCACTCTCCCTTTTAAATTGCGGTGGCTGGTCGACAATTGCGGCGGGTGGCAGAAATGCTGCTCTGCGAAGTAAGTTGGCAGAGCGATGTCGTAAACGTGCTGAAAGGGCTCGAGCACGCTACACTGCCACGAAAAAAACTTTATGCTTCGCAGACAAATTCATTCTCCCTAGCAGCTCCGCGAGTAGCCTTTGCCAAAGCCATGCGCAGTGGGGGTGCGTTAAAGATCGCCCGATGGTCAAAATTATTCCGGAGTCCCCTACTACAACCTGTCTCATAATCAAATCCTAGCTTGGCACGCAAAACCCCGAATTCATTCAGTGCCATATACCGGCAACCATCTTCCACTCCTTTCACAACGGGGTAGTCCCTGGCTATTCCGAGAAAAATCCCGTTTTGTACGGCGAATAATCCAACTGTAGTGCGTAAAGGTCAGTACGACTTCGTGTTTTCGCAGTTTTGCGACTTCACGTGACAGACAGATTAAATAGGTGCAATGCGAAATTTTTTTACCACTAACGGAAGACTAATGACAAAAAACGTGGAGAACTTGAAACAATCTGTTTTCTTTTCTTGAGCCTTATCATGCATAGTCAGTGTGTGCGTGTCATATAGGGCGGCAAGCTTTAGCGTTTCCATAAATTCGCGTAGTGGAAGTAGCTCAAAAAATTTTCTATCAAACGCAGACTGCTTATGGCAGAAAGGGGACAGAAGCAGACTAGAATAGTTTGGGCTATAGCGCCCGTATTTTGCTGTCGAAAGAGAAACGGCTGGCGTCATGACTAAAATATTTTTTTGGCAATCCCTTCGTTCACATGGAAATATTACGTTGTGTTGTGTATTGTGTATTTTCTAACAATATCTATCTATAGTACTTTGCCTAGGAAAATAGTAGAGTCAGCGTAAATTATGAGCTATATTGAGCCGGTTTTCTTCTTCTAGCAGGGCCGCGTTTATATGGACCAGTGCACACTATGACGTGCTGCGGTATAGTGGGGTGGGGTGTACCATTGCGAACATGCACTACGCCCATTTTAAGAATGTGGCTAGTGCATGTTCGCTTGTATTATAAAAAGTTCTTGCGCTAAGATTTCTCGTAGGAAAAATTCCTGTCAATCCTAATGCTGAACAAATAATTAGCGAAGGGGCATAGCTGATGGCAAAATGCAATTACGATTGAAAATCTTAATGAGTTGGGCCCCTATAGGTCATTTTGCAGCTTGGAATGTTTCCGAAAGTACAACCGTTTACTATCTGAATGATATAAAGGCGAACTTCTACATCGTCTTCCCCCTCCTAGCTTGCAACCGCAGTACATAAACCACGCTGGATGAGGCAGTTTACTTGGAATGAACCTTCACGAGAATTAGAGTGCGTGCGTGTGTAATCTGCGAAAGCACTCCGGCAGCGCACACGAAGCATATTTACGCAGATCTAAAAGAGTTCACGTGTGCGACAAGTTGCGGACGCCGCGATTCGGTGGCCGTTTCGTATGGTCTCCAACCAGTCTGCTTTGCCTATTTACGCAGATCTAAAAGAGTTCACGTGTGCGACAAGTTGCAGACGCCGCGATTCGGTGGCCGTTTCGTATAATCTCCAACCAGTCTGCTTTGCCGGTAGCCGTCATGCTTACATCTACACTCGATTATGAAACAGCCAGCGATTTTTTTTTCAAATCAGTAAGTCATGCGCTTGATAAGGCACTCGAACTGTGAGAAGAGTGTCGCTAAGTTTGGATTCAAACTCACTGAATGCTGTCTTACCTTAATGATCCAGAGTCCGCTAAACACTGCCAGCAGTGCAACGTTGAATTTGGCTAGGAAGAGCACGAACCCAGAGACGGTGTCGAGTTTCGCCACCTGCTGGCAATGACGGTCTAGTAGCCGTAGCACCCTCCGACCGCTGGTACGGAAGCTCAAGCCATGCATCGCTGAAACGAGTCATGCAGACGCGTGCCAAGTGCGGCCCATCAGCTTTGGGGACGTCATTTTCACAGATTGTTGTGCTCACTTAAGCTGCGCTTGTATTATAAAAAGTTCTTGCGCTACGATTTCTCGTGGGAAAAATTCCTGCCAATCCTAATGCTGAACAAATAATTAGCGAAGGGGCATAGCTGATGGCAAAATGCAATTACGATTGAAAATCTTAATGTGTTGGGCCCCTATAGGTCATTTTGCAGCTTGGAATGTTTCCGAAAGTACAACCGTTTACTATCTGAATGATATAAAAGCGAACTTCTACATCGTCTTCCCCCTCCTAGCTTGCAACCGCGATACATAAACCACGCTGGATGAGGCAGTTTACTTGGAATGAACCTTCACGAGAATCAAGTGCGTGCGTGTGTAATCTGCGAAAGCACTCCGGCAGCGCACACGAAGCATATTTACGCAGATCTACAAGAGTTCACGTGTGCGACAAGTTGCGGACGCCGCGATTCGGTGGCCGTTTCGTATGGTTTGGGGCGCGCGTTTGGAAATGACGCTAAAATGTATGATGGCTGACAATGCTATCAGTAAGTATTGGTCACATAGGAGCACTGACGGTTCCATTCCATGAATATCAGACACAGACCAACTCATTAAAGCACAGACGCTAAAGCAAAATTTGACTGTCCGCGGTTCTTTAAGAGTAATGACGGGCTGCAGTGTATTCATAGTTAATAAGACTGATCATAGAAAGTTTCAAGAACTTTCGCTGAGTCGCAACGGCCGAAATACGAAAAAGTATTTATGACATGGTGACGGCGCACTGAAGTGCAGCACTATGCTTTTTAGGCACGCAAATCGAAAATTAGAACTTTGGCCTTCATTTTTTATTCTAACAATCAACTTTGTACAGCGTAAGAAAATAAAGTCACCAAATTTCTCAGTTTAAACGTATTTAGTGCTACTCTTTAGAGTTTCCTTAAAACCCAAGTTGCAACTATTTTGCGTTCAACCTGCTGTACGTGGTAGCTCAGTGGATGTGGCGTTGCATCGATAACGAAAGTAGCTGTTCGGATCCCGGCTTCTGTTGCCGCGTTGCAATGGAGGCGGAATACACAATAGGCTCGTTTACCATGTATTGAGTGCTTGTTAAAAAAACATTGGCCGTTAAGCCAGGGTTCTTCAATGCGGCAGGTCCCGTAATCATATCGTGGTTTTGTCAAATAAAACGCGAAAGTGCTGCTTCCATTTGGTCGACTACTGAACTTCCATGCAACTCTTCCGTTCACAGTTTACATCCACGTCAGCGTAAACATTCATAGAAGCTTTTGAGCAGAACGAACCTTGGGACTGGGCTTACTATAAGGGGATCGAAGCCGTAAAGACTATGTTTGTGTATTCATTAGAGATGAAAAAATGCTCACCCATGACAATGTAGGCCTTGCGGTTGAGGTGCATCAAAAATCGGTCGAGGCAGCTACAACACGGCCTCACAAGCCTGGTGGCTGACGCCCCCGCCTGAGTATTATCATGCCAGCTAGAAAAGAAAGCATTTGAAACATATATTTGTATTTACTTACAGTGGTTTCTTTTTATTCTCAGCGATATGCAGTTTGTTCAAGTGTTGTCTCTAGCCATTGTAGACGTGTGCGCATGTACATATAAAATAAATAATAAAAAAGTAACCCCAGGCAAAATAGTGGCACTAACTGCGTGTCGCTTTCTCATTATGTTTACACTTAGGACAATGATAAAGATGCTGATCACGCAATGAGTCGGCAAAGGATTTCCTAAGAAATTGTTGTTGACAACTTGCCTAACAACGTTTTGAAAACCGTTAGTAACTCTTAGTGGCTTCAGAAATCCATGCAGCCAGTTTATTTGCGACCAATAATTAGGGCCAGTGCGCCAGTGTTATTAGTTGCGATGGAAGGCGAATGGGCATATTTTTCTACTTACTCAACCCGGATAGCGGTAAAACAAACTGAGAATGTTCGTTAACTTTACCTATGCGTATGCGCAACTGCGTACACGGGGGCTACGCTGTTATCACTCCGAAGTAGAAAAGCATTAAGAAAATGGAAGCAGCAATAACAACAACAACAAAAGACAGTTGGTACATACTGCATTCGTTTCCGTTAATAATAGCCTCTCAGAAGGCGAATGTTCATTCGGCACGCCCCATGATTATATGGTATGCCACAAACATCATCATGCATAAAAGTGTGTTTTCCTAATTAGACACCGTTGCTGTGTGTGTTCAAACTAGCACCATTACCAGCAGCTGTACATGCCCATTGGGGTTGCTCCTCATCTTCTTACGAGTTCGTTTTGATGAGTGTTAGCCTGCAACTCCGTGCCTCTACTCACTCACACGAGACGTGTGCCAGAGATGATCGCCCTCAGGGGATCCGCGACGACGAGTGCCAGCGAGCCGTAGATGACCGAGCCCAGGTGGTAGCCTACCAGGAGCTGCATGCTCCTCATCACCGGCGCGCTCATGTGCGTCTTGTGCCTGCACCGCCATAGAAGCACACAGCGACAGCAGTTCTTAGACGATTTCCGTCGAGATTGAGTAAGAGAAAGCGTTTCAACAACAGAAATACAAGACTATTTTAACAAGTTTGGTTCTTGTTGAATCCTTCTTACCCACTTGTTTCCTTACGGAGCCCCAAACTTACGGCGCCCAGCACAGCACTTTTCAATTTATTTGCTAAACGTAATTTAGAGAGTCATTAGTTTGCGTAAAGACTTCATCAAAGCCGCTTTGCAATCTGATTAGCCTAATTTCCTTTTACATAACAATGATTTTGTACGCAGTCTATACAATGAATATACAGAAATTTATCAGAAAAGCTTATTACTTTAGGCCAGCGCCAACCCGTTCACTGTAAACTTGAGTGCATCAAAAGAAAGGATGTGATTCGGCTTCCTTCTTCTAGAAATGGCGCATGCACTGTATGTGCATGTATAGTCAACCAAGAACCATCTGGTACTCCTGAAAGCCCTAATTCTTGAAGGTTCCACTAACTGGTGCGTCTCGAATACTCCGGTCACAACCAGATTGCGCTATTCAAAGCACTTTGTTATTACAGCTAATCGTCACGCTGAGGCAGCTTTGGGGGAAGATGCAGCGTTCTCGATGAAATTTCATGTGTTATTCATGCGGCACTTCAGTTTTCTTAAGCTTTCTAGGAGCTTACTAATGTTCTCGATAACCTGGGGAGTTCAACTTATCCGAGAATAATTTTCATGCTGCTCCACGCAGTAACTAAAATAATTGAGTCAATTGTTAGCATAACATGACGACTTTTTGCAGCGAAAGTTATCTCCGGAAATCTAATTGTCCTTACGGCTCTGCAAACAGTGCAACCCAATCGATTAACCTAGAATTTGTGCGCTATACAAATACAGGTGTGGATGGGCTACAATAGTAATATTTGCTTCGATGAACAACTGACCTTGTAAAGTACCAGGCGGCTATGGTGCTAGCTACGACGAAGTGCTGGCAGCTCAGGATGATGTTGGCCAGCCAGAGGAATAATAATACATATGGCGGGCACATGGCCTGTCATAAGAAACACAACAAAAACAAGACATTAGAGCAAGATGCAATCACAGGAAAATGTCATCCCCAAAACCAAACGTTTTGGGTATGCCGAAAGGCTCTTTTAGATGCGAAGCATCTTGTGCTCGGGGCTATGTCACTCCCTCCCTCCCTACCTCCCTCCATCCATCCAACCGCCGTGCGTCCACACCCCTACTGCGCATGCGTATCATCCTCTCCTTGTCTCATCTCCTCTCCTCTCGGCATTCATGCGCATCCTCCTCTCCCTCCTCTCCTCTCAGCATTCCTCCTCTCCTCTCCAACGATCCGCTCCTGTCCGGATTGCTCAACGACTGGCAATACCTGCGGCTCCGCGCGCGATAATGTGAAGCAGCTTAGGTTAGAGGCGCGACGGTAGGCGCCCCAGAGGCACTGGCAACAGTCACCAACGCCGCGCGCATTCGGTGCGAACGCGGGCAAAACGCCGACGGCGTCGACAACACTTCTGCGCGTTGCTGGTGCTGCTGCATGTCCAAGTTTATACAGATGATAAAACTACCATGAGTCGACCCCATGGCTGCTTCGCATACTACTCAGGGAATTCCCCTACAGAAAGATGGTGTAATTTTTTATGGCGCAATGCTTTTATTAATAACCTTTATTTAGCTTTGGGCCATCTTGTTCTTGTGGCGACCATGAATGGTGCAATTAAAATGGAGGCCCTTGTGATCCAGCGATACATAACGCATGCATAATGTCGTGGTGTGATTCCACAGCCGAACAAATGTGGCTTGTTTTAAGGAAACCTGTGCGAAGTGAAGTTCTGCAACAAGGCATACGTGGGCTTCAGACTTAAGATGAAGGTTTACTTTAGGGCCAGCTAAGGCTTCACTATTCAACTACATTTAGAACGTACAAATATAGACTACCCCTCAACCAATTTAGAATCTTACTCAACTTATTTGAATGCACTGTATTTTCCGCTGTCTGTGCAAGTTTAAAAGTGGAAATGCTGTGGTGTGCGGACAAATCATAGTGGCTGCAGACTACGCCTTATTTTATTTTTTAAGGCCGGAAGCACGCATGAAGAGAACAATTCAACGCTACGCTTACAAATGTTTCCCGAGCTAAAACACAGCGAAATCATCTGCGCAATGATCGTCGCGGAGCACGAGCAATATTTCCAGCCCACATTGGGATTTTGTGATACGGAAGCGACTACTGCTAGACATACGTAAAGTCACTGCTTTTGAGTGCGTCCAATTCTTAGCAGGTGCTCGAAACCTCGTTGCAAACATTGCCAAGTATTTATAAACATCCTAATTTATGCGCACAATACAAGAAGCCGCTGCGTTGGCGTCGAAAAGGCGTAAGACGAAATGATTCGACGTTGAGGCCTAGATGCAACAAATAGAACACGCATACATGAAAACTGGACGAATGCATAGGGCACATCGTTAGGTTTGTAGGATTGACTTTTATATTCAGTCTATTAAAGGCACCAGAGCTTTACTAGTTGGCATTCAAATTTTAGCTTTTCTACTGTACAGTATACTAGTTCGTCCCTGTGGACTATAAAGTGGTTGCGGACTACCTAAAATTATTTTAGACACAATTTCACCCTTGTGGACTATGGACCGGGCACGGAAAATACAGTATGTATCGTACTTAACAGATGAAGGCCAAAAATACGTAATATAGGATGTAAACTGTACTTAAGCGTTCAATTGCTTACAAAAATTGCTATAAAATGGTAAGGAACGAAACTAGGTAGAAAGTTTGCACAGCCGCAACTCTGCACGAAAGCCTCATGTGGCAGTTCTGTCAAGAGCAACTTCTAGCGCATGTGAAGTGAATGAGCATGCTTGTCAGTTTATACCTTTCATAAAATTATTAGAATGCTTGTAAGGATTTTGCCAAAACCCTGTTTATGAAATAGTGTTATATATCAGAGCGTTGTAAAATGAATACCACATGTTGTGCTAATGTTGCAGAATCCTAAACATGATTAATACGTCTTTTATTATTTCTGCAAATTTAAATAATTCCTTAAAACATCGATTCATTGCTATACAAAAATTAACTTGCTACAGTTATAAGTTCAACCTTGTTCTTTAATATGTGACAAAACACGATTCTCCCGTTCCATTTATTCAGACAGGCTCCTAGGTGAAGTATACTATTCAAAGGTCACATGATCTAAACAGCTGCAGAAAGCACAGAAGTGTACCTTACCAGAAAAAGCCGTCTGTATGAAAACCAACGGTCCGCTGCTGTGCGTCGTCAATGAATGGATGCACAACCGACAGCATGGCGATGAGACCAAGAAGCCAGAACCCAGCGATTACAACAATTCCTCCGGCTGCCTGCAATATGACCAAGTCGATGGAAAGAATGGAATGCTACTACGACGTAAGTTTCACGGAAGGCTAGTGGTGGCTGGGTGTGGTTCAAGCAAACTATTTTGCGTTGCGCATCGGGTGGGCTTAAAGCGCCTCGGGTGATGACTGTGGTGCCGCGGAGACTCTTCTACGCATTCACTGTCACTGTCCTCTTTTCAATGTACAGAGATGATCGCTTGCAATCACGCTTGTGTGATATCGTCGAGGACGAATATCAAAACAAACTATTTTAGAATGGCGACCTCATAACCCGTGGCAGTTGAGGGCAACGAAGGCACTGACATCTTTGGCCACTTCACTGTATCTCGTCTGTCCTTTTTTCGCGTTCAAACCGCGCGCCAAAGAAAGAATGTACAGCAAGCCTCATCGTCTACTTTCCTAACAAGTTCTTTTCGCACTATTACTGTTTTAGGACAAGAGACCTGCAATATCGGTGGTAACTCAAAGAGGTGTTCATTGTGCTACAAGTGATACTGTGCAGTGATAGCCTGCGGGGATAGTTACTGGCCGTGATCTTGTGTCTGCGCTGCCTGTTTCTCTGTCTTTCTCTCTTTCTCAATTTTCGAGTATTTTTGCGTCACTTTTTCCTGTTCTTCAGCGTAAGGTAGAAGAGAAGATTTTACCTCCCTGAGTTTCCCCTTACATGTTTCTTTCTTCAAGCCCTTGTCATATTCAACTTGCATTTTCGTTATTTTACTTCTGTTTATATTTAAAATGAGCGTATTGAAAAAGTGTGCTCATGACGGGTAGCTAAGGATTACTCAAATAATCAGCTTGAAACAAAGGGCATTCGTGCAGCACGGTAGAAAACCAAACACTATAAAAAAATGTATGAAATTGAAATAATGGGGTTTTACGTGCCTAAACCGCGATCTGATTATGAGGCACGCCTATAGTGGGAAATTCCGGAATAATTTTGACCACCTGTGGGTTTTGAACCTGAACCTAAATGTGACTACACTGGTGCCTTCGCATTTCGCCGAAAACATTCTACCTGAGTGCACACCCCAAAGCAGTTTGAAACATAGAACTGCCTGAGTTCTCTACACAATTTCACATAATAACGGGCATGCAAACATTTCGAAAGGCGCATTGAGTATTTGCCTATAAAAATAAAATTATAATGCGAATAAAAAAATTTAAACCATTGCCTACTGAGAGTGCATTGTCTGCTCATTGTGTACTCGACACAACACGTTAACACAGTTGATATTTTGGCGAGTGGCTGTAGCCTAATTATTAGTAACGCATAGCAAATGGAGATTTACTGGCCGTCTTCTTCGAAAAAAAATTACGTAACATCCCTTCGTCATATAAACACCCTAACTGCAAAATGCCCACAAGATGTCTAAATAAACACACCGGAAAAAACGAAAATTGTAGGACTAGTACAGTGCTTGCACTATACAGATAGGTTGCTGTCACTTTAAAGATGGTTTTAAAACCAACAAGTGTAGCCCTATGCATAATAGGATTACAAATATGCCACGAATAAGCAAATTAGTTTCCTCCAATCTACCGAGTGTTCAAAATTCAGCTTTACGAAATTTTCCGAAGAGGCGGATATTAGTAGCATGAGAAATCGAAAGACATATTCGAATAATTAACAAAATTCTCTAAATAAATTGTTAGTTAATTACTTTACGAGACATATTGCAATTTAAGAATTGTATCCGGTGAGCTTGTCAGGCATATCCACTTGGGATGAATTTCCAGAATGGCGCCAGTTTGGAGGTATGCGCCATCAAACCCACCGTAAAAATGCACGGTTGTTCTACTTACTTTTTTACCAGAATGCTGTTTTATACATTGAAGTACAAAAGTAAGTGGTACGCTTATGTATTTCGTCCCACATTTTGGGAAATAATATCTCGAAACTGGTGTCATCGTGGAAACTTATTTCAAGTGGATGTGTCTTGCAAGCTCACCGGCTAAAATTCGTCAATTGCAATATCTGTTTAAAGCAATTAACTCAGAAGTTCATTAGTCAATTTTTGTTCATTAGTTGAATACGTGTTTCGATTTATCGTGTTGATAACCCACCTCAACGATAAGAATTATGCTACCTGCCACAGGCGATTTTTAAAAATTCCGTAAAGCTTAATTTTGAACACCCGGTATTATGTAGATTATGCGTTGGCAGTATATGTTACCTTTGGTGAGTTACGTTTCATGAATTTTAATTTCTCTGACATTTGCACATTGACTAAATAAATTATTCTTTATTCAATAATACTATTATTGTTGTTAAAATTACTATTTTCTGGAAGTACTAAGTAAGGCTGGGATCATGACTTCAGAGGACACTCCTTTCTGCGAGCAGAATCATCAGCGCCACTCCACGGCCCAATAACTTTACTCGAGAACTACCCGCCGTAGTAGCAGCAACATATATCTTCTTGTTCAGTAACGTTCAGCACCATATTGTCATCGAAAACTAAGCAAAACTGACAAGCACAGCGTAAATTTCTCACCATGATAGCTTGGCCGAAAAGAGAAGGCACGTCACCAAGGGCTCTTCCGGCTTCTTCTAACACACCCACAATCTGCGCAGCGCGGGAAGAAGCAGTAATTGGCTTCGGTGGTAAATTATGTAGGAGACAAATTTCAGTGGCGAGGAAGCTGTTTTCCTGCAGTACTACGCTACCTATGAGTTATGATTTAGGCTTTAAAGGTTAGAAAAGCAAGCGGGGAAGTGAGCTATCCTGTGGTAAACGTCCCCCGTGTTCTTCCTTGCAAACAGCAGCGACGTAAGTTCAACTCAGTTACCAGGAAGGAAATTTTTCATAAATACTGTGCCTACATTATCGTTGTGCTCCACACCATCAATGTTAGCAAATTGGTGGTTTGTATTGTCCAGAATATCTAATCCAAGAGCGCCGTCATCAGTATTTACTACAAGTGGCAAATTATGGTTAGCTCTCAAGCGCAAAATTAGTAAGACAGTTAGTGTTAGCTATCAAATGCTCTAACCGGTGGACCATTGAAGTTGCAGAATGGATACCAAGAGAAGGGAAGCGCAGTCGAGAACAGCAGAAAACTAGATAGGATGGTCAAGTTAGGAAATTTGCAGGCGCAAGTTGCAATCAGCTAGCGCAAGTCAGGGGTAATTGGAGACCGCAAAGAGAGGCTTTCGTCCTGCAGTGAACAGAAATATAGGACGATTATGATGATGATGATCTAATGATGATGATGTAATGATGATAAAACTGGTGATTTAACTTCGTGCCTTACCATCGTGACTTTCTTGAGAACGGCGGCAATCATGAGCAGTGTGACGATCTGTAACAACAAATTTGGCCTTTATACCACCGGCTTGTTTAACACTGGGATCATGCCAAAAGATAATGAAGGAATGTGAAGTACACACGCAATTGCATGCGCAAAATATCAAAGCTGCCTAAAATGTTTTGATGGAGACAAGTGTACCGGCAGAGTATTCTCCTGTGTATCGCAAATTAATGATGTTTTCTATACACACGTTTCAACGTGTGATAACAATATTTTGTTCAAAATCATTCGTTTTTTTCCGTTGTTTTTTTTGCCTAGGCTTGCTTCATCAATATAGGTGTGCACCCTGTCAGTTAAAAAAGATGATATGTCTGGAAATCAGTTGTATTGTTTGCGTATATTTCAGTTGTTTTCCCTCGTAAGCATGCTCTTAGAAGTTAATTTGTTAGACTAGGACCATAGCTTTCTCCTAATATAATTGGATAATATCACTAGAAATAAGGTAACCTCAGTCAAAATTAAAAAAACTTCAGATTCTCTTAATGAGTACCCATGGAATATTGAGCGGCACATTACACTTTATGGTTATTTTCATCCGTGTCGCTTTCATGAAACCAGAGGACGTTTTGCAAATACGTATCATAAAGAAAACTAGGACATAAATAGCAAATAGCTGCTACTACTTGGTATTTCGAAAATTTACGCTTTCATAGTCAATGTTTCTCTTCTGACACACCAACGCACCTTTAAGTGCTCAGACCTTATTCAATTATGATACCTAACAGCTCCAAATCAGGGACATCTCAAGAGGAGTAGAAACAAATACGGTGGTTTACAGTAAAACTGGCGTAACTTCAGCGATGTTTATGAATGAAAGTTTTGAAGTGTGCCAAATCAGTGATGGTGGCGACAACTCCAAGCGATGCATTTGGATTTGCGCATCTGTGCAGAAAAAAAGAAAATGCTTGAAGGGAGTGTTATCGGCCCATGCTGTATAAACTACACTAGAATAGCTGATCTCGGCTTTATGTGTGTTCTAAACACCAAGCGACCCGTTTTGTATATTACCAGTTGGTTGGATCAATTGTACTGAATCAATCGGATCAACCAATTGGATCAATTGGGTGAACCAATTGGTTGGATCAGGGAAAGCTGGCGGCAAGGAACGTCGGGAAACAAAGGACTTATGAGCAGCTAACAAAGTATCAACAATTGTAAGCAGTGCTTGTTACACCTACCGTGAGTATCGTGAGTAGCACCAATACCACGATCCACAGGTTACTGCGTTCATTGTGTTTGGACAGCTCCATCACGTCACCAGGCGAGCGCCTATATAGTGTGATGTCATTGCCCCAGGCCAACCTGCAAATAAGTGCTACGCAATGTCTTAGGTATCTAAAAAAATAGGTCCCTCTATTTCTGTATAACTAAGCAGAAAATTTAACATAGTGCTAACCTCGTCTGTGTGAGAAAAAAGTTAAATGTCATCAAGGTGTTCTCTGTATCGGTCCATGTCTGTTTGTTGCGTTTTTATACGTAGGCATTCAAATAACTTCTTAGCATATGTAAGTGAAAATTGGTAATGATTTGTGCGTTGTCTTAGCATAACTTAACGGCGCGAAGCCGCCTCAATATGCTGAGCATAAACGTGGGTGCCTCTGAAGAAACCTGTGCATAAAGCCAATGCACGTGCAGAGGTCGAGAGGTGTGAGGCAGGGCTCAGCCCCATTTGGGTACTCTCCTACATTCGCGAAAAAATGTTATTCACTTACTATTGGCACTATTGTTATCTTCACTTTTTTTTCAATTAGGAAATGTGATGGTTTCAGCAAAGTGGGATATAAAAACAAACAAAACAGGGAAAAAAAAACTTATCAGTAATCAACACAGGCACAGCTGGTATCTAGGGTGCCTTGTTTTTATAATCTCAGCACTTTAATAGTAAAGAATCGCGTCACCTTGCTGGAACCATCATACTTTAACTATACGCCAACTTTACCAGAACAACATCCCTCAAAATGAAGGCTAGGTGAATTTTAGAAATGGCTCAACATGACAGAAGACTAAACATGACAGAAGACAAAATTGGAATCATCATCGACTGTGATTTCTCTTAGACGCCACATATTACATATATAAAAAAGATGTTGACTGCAATATCCCATGTATTCAAATTTGTCAACGCAAAGTCTTCGGGCGCATCTGTGCAATCGATGCTACAGCTGTACCTTCCATTATTTATGGAATTCCTAAGATATAGCATGCCCGTGCTGGGAAGCACCAGTAAAACGAACCTTCGCACAATCCAGAGTATACAAGCAGCCACAATCATCATGGGACGTGACCACCCTAAATCAAGTATATTGTAGTCGACGCTCTGAGAGTGCACATTCGACATGTCGCAAGGATACGGCGTTCACCGTCTTGCTTGCCTGCCAACAACTGGGCCGCATAAGAGTTTTAGCAGTCTCCTGACTACTCCCGCAGCATCGCTACCCTTGGATTACGTCCCAGCAGCATGGCCTTCGTTGCCACAGTGGTGTCTGCATTCACCTCATGTATTCCTTACGAATCTAGGCATCAAGAAGAAGGCACAAATACCGTCAGCAGCATTGAAGCAGGCAGCATTATTGCTAACTACATGAGGTCCACAGTGTCCGCTTACATGTTTACACCGATGGGTCGGTCATGCTATCCAATTCAGCAACTGCAGTATATGTCCCAACAAAATCTACAATGATAAAATTGAGGACATCGCACTTGACATCAACGACGGCTGTCGAACTTGCAGCTCGGCGTGCAGCAATTTTATTGATCGATCAAAAAACGCACCAGAAATAAGTCATCTTCTGCGATTACAAAGCCGTCCTCCAGAGTTTGCTCTCTGCATTGCGCCGTGCACCCCACGAACGACGTGTCGTGGCAAACGAGAAATTTACCATCGGGCAGTTGACGAAGGACATGCCATCGTATTTAAATGGGTAGTCACTGTGGTATCCTTGGAAACGAGCAAGCAGACGCAGCGGCTCGATCGTCACATACTAGTGCCAATTGTGACACTATCCCGTTGTCAAGAACAGAAGCAACGGGAAAGCACCGCGCGCTTGCTCGCGAGCTTAGGTTGGCCCAATAGAATTCGGCAGACTCTAAAAACCAGCGCCTTTGTTCCCTGGATTCTGATATGAAGCTCCGCCTTCCAAATGGCTTACCACGACGGGAGGTAACTCTCATTTGTCGCCTATGGCTAGGAGTAGCTTTCACCAACGCGTACACCTGCCTTATCGGAACGGCCGCAACTCCAAATTGCGAAACTTGCGAATGTAAAGAGACGATAGCGAAACCTTTGTGTGACTGTCATCGTTTTAGTGCACAAAGAAAAGTCCTCAGCACCACTCTCAACAAGATTGACAACCGTACCCTTACGAAAGCCAGAATTGTTGGTCCCTGGTCCCAGCTGACCTCTGCACAAACTGCTTTAAAAGCGCTAGTACGCTTTTTTAAAAGAAACAGGGCTCATTTAAAAAACTAAGGATTGTGCGAACTGATGCGTTCCTTTTTAAAAATATTCTCTTGTCTTTTTGTTTGTTTTTTTGTCCTTACGCCACACCCCTGTGCATAGTAGCCAACCAGACATTTAACCTGGTTAACCTCTCGGCCTTTCACCTCTTGTTTTCCTTCCTTCCTTCCTTTATACGCTTTTAAAAATCGTGTTAAAGCAGTGAAGGTACACGATAGGAAGTTTGTAAGTTTAAACACATACCGAACATGGGCGCTGACCCCGCCTTTCTTTAGCACGGCTTACTTCACGATGCGACATAACGAGAAAGATCAATCTTTTCTGAGATTGCATCATAGTACTGTGAACGCAGCTTCTCGCATGCGTTATCTCCGCTGCGGGACCACTCGTAACTAGTGGGCAATGGTGTCACATAATTTTCCTACGCTTTCATAGCAATTTCATTTTTCAGGTATTTTTTTCTCTTTTATTCTTGTTTCTATGAAACTTGGTATGTTACATGAAAATGATGTGTCTCCGCCCCCCCCCCCCCCCATATTCATTGCGTTTATGGGGGCTAATATTGCTGTAACAAATAAGTAAATAAATAAATAAATAAATAAATAAAAATAAAGGGAAATTCAACCTATACATTTGGATATTTCCCTTCCTCATTTTACCTCTGTAACAATTACCTAGAATCACTTCCCTGTGCATCACACGCTCTCGAAGAGCACTGCCAAATCGTGCATCCTATAAGAGAAGATCTTACCAAAGTGTGATTGTGAAGGCTAGCGTGCTGACAGCCGACGCCATCATCACCAGCCAAGAGTAGATGCTCATCCAGAAGCGAAGGCACAGCATCCAAACAATTGTGATGCCTGCAGTGATCGAGGCTGACGTAAGAGCGCTTCCAGCAAGCTGAACGCTTGTTATCTCAGAGATGAGCTTTGTGTTTTTGTGCGAATGAGCACCGATGGCTGTTTGCTGGTATTTATTTGAGTGCGGTTTTTTTTTTTCATAATTTCGTGAAGTTTAACATCCCGAGGCCACATGCGGTAATGAAAGGTGCCGTAGTAGACGGCACAGTATGATACGGAACAAATTGTATTTCCCACCATCGAAATGAGGCTGCCAGAACGGGAACTCAAACTCGTGACCATGCGATCAGCATAAGAACGCTAGTCGCAGCGCGAACGCCGCGGACAGTGTGGCGTTCTGGGAGTTTGTGTGCGTCAGCGAAATACTGCTGAATTCACTGACAGAGCTACCTATAGGTTCGCCACACGCAAAGTATATCAGTTCATCTCTGTAACTTACAAATTGTGAGCATGTTGTCCTAACTGGAAATTAGAGCGACCTTCTTTTGTGTACGACGCAAGGAATGGTTTTCGTAATAAATTGTGGATAAGTACAAACATTCAACAAGTATTTCTTGCTAGCAACTTCTCTCGTACTGAACACTGAGCGAGAAATTTCTCATTCAAATCATTACGTGTTTCGCCGCCGCTGTTATCAGCTAAAACACTAAATGCCCAACCGTCAGCCGTGCATCTTTCAACTCACAACTCACTATTTCTCACTGTCTATAATCAGCCTTTCAAATAAGTCGCGGCTGATTATAGATAGTGAGTATTTCTGCAGCTACTTGTACAAGAATTTGCTTCTTGCAAGCCCTGACAGTGGACATGAAGCGGTGAGCCGATAAAACGCACCTTTGTAAGAGGTCTCCAAATGTATTGGCCTATTATGCAAAGACGTTATTATAAGTGAAATCATAACGTTTCTTTTTCGGCGTTTTATTGCAAAGCGCTCCCTGTTCATTCCTTATGTAAAGATTCGAAATGCGTCTCGATATAATGTAAAATATAAACCCAATAACATGTTAATACTTTTTCTGTGAATGGCACATCAATTCGCTGCGAAAACAATTGGAAGCGTCATTTCACGCAAGGATTTGTGAACACTGTCATCGATTACTTTTAAAGCAACAATGTTGTTAGGTACCACTGGTGCTTTCTGCCGCATGTAATATGTCATCATATTGACACATTTCGTCATGTTTACTTTTAAGCTATTTACAAAGGGCGTATATGTATCTGTCCTTCGAGGTTACTAAGAGTTGACAAAAAATTTGACATTATAGTTCGAATACCATTGAAAATTCGACATGACAAGGGCTGTACTGCACAACGTCACACTCACCCGCTCCATGGCGCTACCGAGTTGGAGAGCGAAAACACACGATTATTTTTTTCGTTTCTCGTTTACAGGAGCCCTAAATACTCACACGCCTTTGTTGAGTTCTTAAGGATTTCATTTATACCGCAGCGTTTACGCCAGGCGCTATCCACGAGCCCTTACCTATTCCTATCAGCACCACAAAACACATTTCATCCATTTGCCACAGCAGGTCCCCAGCGAGAATCTGAAAATATTGGAAAGAATAGTTTGGCATCTTTAGTTCTTATTTGCGAAGTCATTGGCAAGAGGATGCTATAGGGACCATTTGCACGATTGTCGCTTACCTTCGAGTCCGAATCCCTGAGTATGAACTCACGCACCTCGGATGCTTGCACCGAGCAAACGTAAGGCAGCAGGCCGGCACTGCGTGGACAAAGCTTATTTTTAAGCATACATGTGTACCACATGAAGCGCGATTGAAAAAGCAGAAGTGGTGAAACGATTATTGTCACTTGAACAAAAGTGTCTGCAAGAGGCGACGTTTTCGCGACGGCCTCAGGCACTTGGCAGTGGCGACGGAACTGTGAACGTCGTAATAAGCACTATGCTTTCTGTACAGGGTGACGCAAGTTTTTTTCACCGGTGATACCCGATCCTGGAAGGAAAAGTGATGTGGTCCCTGGCTGTATAGATACGTTGTTGCGTGATTCATTGTGCGCCTGCGTGCTGCCATGCCCTGCGCGGTACATCTACGTCCACGTCACGAGATTCACCGCACAAGAGGAGCGCTCACATCACCGGCTGCACCACTTGGCAGCGGCGATGGAACTGTGAACGTCGTAATTAGCAATCTGCGTTCTGGACAGGTTAGTGACGAAGTATATTAGGCCGCTTGTAATTTCTTTTTTTTTTTACTTTGAAGTGTTCTGTCATTGCTGCCAAGCTGTCTTTTTGTATTTGCTGTGCTGCTTTCTCCTCACTTCTCGCACATTATTAGAAAAATGAAATATTGATTTGTTATCGCTAAATTTAAAGAGGAAGTGAGTACTGAATGTCTGAAATTCTGGGAAGATATGTAGCAGGAACTTAAGATGTTCCGTGAGTGTGTGGAAAGGAATTTCAGCAATGAAATTCGAGATTTGAAAACAGAGCAAAAGAACATGACTAAAAGCATTGACTATGCTCATGACACTATTGATGACCTGAAGAAAAAAATCACAGCATATCCACGAAGGGAATGATGATGGGTGGGCGAAGCACCGGGGGATCATTCGGGTAAACCACAGCTACGGACGAGAGATAAAGAGAGCGTGCGTCGGGAATAAGAGAGAAAATTACACCATCTTCCCGTAGGGGAACCCTGAGTAGTATGCGAAGCAGCCATGGGGTCGACTCAAGGTAGATTTATCAGCTGTATAAACTTAGACATGCAGCAGCACCAGCAACGCGCAGAACTATTGTCGACGCCGTCGGCGTTTTGCCCGCATTCGCACCGAACGCGCGCAAAGTGGAACCGGAACCAGAAGTGGAACCGGAACCGGAAGTGGAAGCGGAACCGGAACGCCATCTAGTGAACACTTCATATCACTACAGGTGGCTACATACTACATCGGAGGAAGGACAGACCCACGCCCTAAGGAGCTTCGTCCCTAAAAAAATGTCACAGTTTCGCCCTAAGGGCGAAGCAATGAATGCGATAGCAACACAGCAATGTCATACGAAGTAAGGTGAGCGGCTTTGGTAGCAATATGAATTGTAGTAAACATGAGCTGATTAAGTAAGCAGGAGTGCTGCGGCGTAAGTAGACCGACATGAAGAGAGACTCGATGACCACGAGAAGGCGCGTGTGAAACGGTGGTGTTGATGAGAAGCGCTTCCCGTGGGCAGCGCGTGCGAAGGGACACATCTGTAGCGCTGCACTGCCGATCCGGGCAGCATTGCGTGTGTAGCGTGCGTTGGAAAATGTGGCCCGACTATTACGAACTGAATGAACAAGCGTGGTGTGAGCGCGCACAAACACGAAGAGATCACACTGAATGACAGCAGACAACGACTGTCAAAACGCTGGCAGTAAGCATACGCCGCAGCGGGCGAAGGTACGTGCGGTCTATCGCTTCAACGGAAACTGAGCGGCGAATGCACTTAAAGGTCAGAGCCGTGTGGAGATAAGAGACGGTGCGAGCGAGCGACGAGCGCGGTTGTTGGCCGAGAAGTGCGCCCCCCCCCCCCCCCCCCTTGCTCCCTCCGGCGCTGGCTTCCTGCTTCCTTGCTTGCGCGTGGGAGATTGAGTGCGTTCGCTCTCCGTGATAGCGCGCGTCTCCGCACGCTTCCTCTCGGGCATACGGCGCGCTGGCGAAGATTTTATCTATAGGGAACCTCACGGTGACGGCGACGACGACGCCGACGGCAGAAATCCGGTTCAAGTGTCCATATAATTGCTATCGCAATAAAACTGGAGCAAGCTGTCGCAGAAACTGCTCGGCTGGACGGTGATAACGCTTCTCGGCACCTAGAAAACTTGTCCTTGAAAACCTGTGTGATTGAATTGGAGAATCGATTGAACAGCTGTGATCAGTACTCTATGAGTGTTAACAAAGAGATGCAAGGCGTTGTGAAAAGGGAAAATGAATCTGTGAATTATTTGCTTTGTAAACTTAGCGCTTGGCAAGGGTGACATGGAGGCGAGTCGCCGTGTGCCGAGTAGAACAGAGAACAAAAGTAACATCGTTGTTCAATTCAAACTGCTTGAACAACAACACGGATTTAGATACAAGATGTCCTGTCAAACACAGTTACTTGAACTAGTAAGCGATTTTGATAACTCCTTGCATGCTTTGCACTACGTTGATGCTATACTTATAGATTTATCAAAAGCTTTTGATCGGGTGCCCCACAGAAGAATAAATAAGAAGGTTCATAAACTGCAACTTGTCTATAATGCCATGTTTTGCATCGAATAATTCGTGCGCAGTCGCTTTCAACACGTCTAGATTAGAGAGCCCATTTTTAGCTGTACTGCAATAATATCGGGCGTACCGCAGGGGTCAGTATTAGGGCCAGTTCTCTTTTTAATTTACATAAATGACATAGCTAACAACATAACTTCTAGCATACGCATTTTCGCCGACGACTGTGATATTATCATCATCAGCAGCAGCCTATATTTTATGTCCACTGCAGGACGGATCACCAACTGAGTGTAGTATTACTCAATCATCATGCAGCAGCACCCTACTAGCTTTTATGTGCCACTAGGCACTGGACAGAAGGCGGGTATTTTGCCTCTGCTCCACGCCACCTCCTACTGTTTGATATCAGACCTGCTTGTAATCCTACCTGATTTGTACGGCAGTGCATGGATGGAGAGGCTGATAATATACTAGTGCGCTGCATAATACGGCCCTAAGTATCACCAGTGGGGAGCATGCCAATTCTCTGTTCTGTTGTGCCGAAAGGAAGCATGTGACTTTAGATGCTTCTATAATGGCTCCAATAGTTGGGCCTTTCTTAGGTTGTGGTTGCACCTGAACTGAAGCGAAGACTTCATCTACATAATCTTGACACACGACGCAGGATATTTCGTTTGTCATTTTTTTCACTCCGTATCCAGATATACAGTTTTTGCAAGTACTCTCGCATCATATCTTTTCACGCAGAGATCATCGTCTTAAAGTTGAATATATTTCGCCGTTTGTATTGTCAGCAAAGGAGTGGAACGATCTGCTGGAACAAATAGTTACCCTTACTGATATATCGTCCTTTAAGACAGAATTGCTGATGTATCTTGGTCGAATTGACACTCAGCAACCCTGACCTCGTCAATGTGCATGAAGACGATTTTTGATATAGTGTAGCCCTTGATTGTGAGATGACATACATCGCTTGTACTTCCCTGCTTTTATTTGTAAACGTTTCATTTCTATATGCTTAATGGTATTCGGCTACTTTCGTTTGTACTTGCAACTTTGTTGTATACTATGACTCTATAAGCCCCCCCCCCCCCCCTATGTAATGCCCTCTGGACCTTTAGGGTATTGAAATAAATAAATAATTAATGAAATAAAAGTCTCGAGTTAAACGCGATTGTGTGCTAAGGAAAGCCAAGAGAGCACCCATTACAAATGCAGATTTGGGCATTGGCAACTCAACTTCTTTTTCACCACCTGTGTATGTCAATGAGCATCCCTGCACGAAGTTCAAAAAACTGCTCGCGATTGCTGTGAAAATGAAATACGGAAAGCAATGGCAATCGGTGTGGTCATTCAACGGAAAGTCTGACGAAACACCTGCTGTACACATATCAAGCGAGCATGATATCGACAGGATTTTTGAAGGGCAGAGAGGTTGTGCGCCGGCGTAATGCGCATTGCTGTGCTTGCCCGAAAGTTTGAATCAGCTGTTCACTGAGGATTATCTAGAGCTTGCTTTTCCTCGAGATGTCTGCTCACATAACTAAACCAGCAACTTAGTCCTACATATGAACATATTAACACAGGTCAATTACCTATAAAAGACGACGTCGCACTCTATTTACAACAATTACAATTGACATTTGACAACATAACGTTGAATGAAACTTGCTGCCCAAATAATGGACCAACTTTTCACTCTTGATGGCTACAATTCATTCTACCTTAATCGGACACATAAGCTAGGAGGGGGGGGGGGGGGGTTGCATTGCTCGTTACGACAAAAAAAAGAATTGCCACGTTGTCCCTGAATTTAGTAAGGTAACAGGTGACTATGAAATACTTACCGTTCAATTTAAGGGTGAGTTTATCTCTGTTTTTTTACCGACCGCCAAATGGAAGCATAGCAAGTTTCATGAAGTTTTACGAGACTTTGTTGGAACATGCTTGTAATAATTTTCCCCTTATTTCTGCAGGAGATTTCAATATTAACATAGTGGCCGAGAATTGTGCCACCCGTGAGCTAAATATCTCTAATATGCCAATTCGAATTACATGCTCCACTGCATCGGCACTAGATTTTATAGCGACTAATATTTACACAGTAATTTACAGCGCTAACACAATAACATCGGATATTAGTGACCCCTGTCCCATATTTATGAGCTACTTTTGCAAACCTCTAAGAAAAAATACGCGGCAGGTGCTGCCAACCGTACAGATAATTACATCTCAAGGTTTTGAAGGTTTTATACTTGACATATACAATCAGAACTGGTCATCTGTATATGAAAGTAAAAGGGTCGACAACGCCTATGATGAGTTCATCCAAATTTTTCAGCGCATATACGCAAAACATTTCCCTTTCAATACGTTAAAACCTGCACGAAAGGCTAGGAAACCTTGGGTCACTCGCAAGCATTTTACAATGGTAAAAAAAGTAGCGTAGCTTGCACTGGAGGCGCAATGCGAAAGAGGTAGTGGATCTGCTGGGCACCTAGCTAGTCCTGGCCTTTGCGTTAGGCTAAGCACTACTAAGTCATCCCCAGCATTTTCCGAAATTCATTGAGTATTCATCGATTATTGATTAGCTATTAATTGGCTATCAATTGGCTATCGCAAGGTATTGGCCACGTATTTGGGTTAGGCTAAGCACTACCAAGTCATCCACACCATTTTCCGAATTTTACGGATTATTGATCAATTATCAATTAGCTATTGATTGGCTATCGCAAGGTATCGGCACGCATTTGGATTAAGTAAGCACTACCTAGTCATCCCCAGCATTTCCCAAATTTTATTGATAATTGATCGATTATCCATTAGCCATTGATTGGCTATCGATTGGCTATCGCAAGGTATTGGCCACGTAGTCAGGCTAGGCTAAGAACTACCAAGTCATCCACAGCATTTCCCAGAATTTATTGAGTATGTGTCAATTATCGATTAGAAATTGATTGGCTATCGCAAGGTATTGGCCACGTATTTCGGCTAGACGCTTGTCGCCGATGGCATGACAAAAAATGGTGTGACGACGACGATGTGACGACGATGCAATAATGACGAAAGCGTGGCGAGAGTCGAACGACGAATTTAGAACGACGATTAAAACGACCGCAGAATGGCGAATAACGCACGACCGCGACTGTGTTATGACGAACCAATGCCGACAATGACATGAAAACGACATGTGGGGAATCGCATGACGACCATTTCTTGGCGACGATAGAGTGACGGCTATGGTATGAAGAGAGGCAATTGACAAAGCTGGAATGACGGCGATGCGCCACTACCACGACAGCACTACCACCAAGAGCATATCTAGTGGTCCGAGCTATGAGACAACTTGGCCCGCTGACCCGCCGTGGGTGCTTTGTGGCTTTGCCGTTAAGCTGCTAAGCACGACGTGGCTGGTCTAAACTGCGGCCGTGGCGGCCGTATTTCGATGGGGGTGAAATACAAAACCGCTCGTGTACCGTGCATTGGTTCCACGTTAAATAACTCCAGGTGATCGAAACGATACCGGAATAAGATTAAGGCATTTATGCAAAAGTCAGCCACTACGGCGTACCTCACGATCAGATTGCGGTTTTGGCGCAAGAAACCATAAAATATGTTTAGTAATTAACGCGACCCACTGGGTCGGCGTGGAAGGCGTGACCACGACCGCTTGACGAGAGACGGATAGCAATGCTAGAATGACGATTGAACGACCATGACGTCAACACGAGCACGTACCTAGAGGCTCAATCTATTAGAGAATTTGGCCACTGGGTCGTCGTAAGAGGATAGCTAGATAGAAAGATAGATGGATATATGGATAGATAGATAGATAGATAGATGGATAGATAGATAGATAGATAGATAGATAGATAGATAGATAGATAGATAGATAGATAGATAGATAGATAGATAGATAGATAGATAGATAGATAGATAGATAGATAGGCTTAAAACGGCTGAAGTAGAGAAATAATGCTAATCGCATTAGAAACAGCTCCGTTTTTAGGGTTTTGAAACAACCGAGGTAATTATCCCGAACTATTACTTCACAAGAAATGTGAAAATAGGCTTTCGAAATGAACGTTCGGCAAAAGAGACTTCTTCGAAGCTGCATACCAGATCGTTTTTATACAGTTTGAATAGCGCCACATTTTGATGCGCACTAATAATACAGCTACCACAGAGAAGATGAGGAGTGGTCGAAGCACCGGGGTATCATTCTGGTAACCGTGAATCTCCCGTATATATATAGTGTACATGTGTACAGCACACATGTACATGCTCTGGTATACACAGTATACATGCAACCCAGAGCTACGGACAACAGATGACGACGAGGGACAAGGCTCGAAACTAAGGTACTTCGATCCTAAAGACTGTCAGCCCTTCCACTGTTGTGGAGATGGTAGACCAGCGAAGCTCTACTATGGTGGCAATTATGTATTTCGAATTATGACTATACAGATGCCATGGTGTAATTGGTTATTCGAACTATTAAAGAATGAGAAACGTATATGATCAGGTGATTTTCATTTATTTAGTGACCACAGGGACCATGGCCTTATGGTCGCTATGGTACTCCACCATAGGATGTACGGCAAAGGTTGGCACGTTCTTCATAAACACGTTACCAACGCCGCGCGCGTTCGGTGCGAAACCGGGCAAAACGCCACCGTCGTCGACAACAGTTGTGCGCGTTGTATGTGTGACCGCACACAACCGCTGTCAAAACGCTGGCTACGAGACGGAACGGCTAAACGCCGTTGTTGACCTGGTTAGAGGAGAGGCGGGTGAAAGCCCAAGGACAGTCAATGCCACCTAGAAAAAAAAAAAGTTGCAGTGGCTTAGCTCGGCTAAGCCAGGATATAGGTAGCGTTAGCAAAGGTTCAGCTGATTATTCTTAGCTTTCCTGGTTGTCTAGATTGTCAAGGATTAGCTTGATTGTCATGCTTACTGCTGCTCCAATGACACACACGCGGTATACGTATTATGTGGCACATGTATTCATTACTCCTACGCTCAACCGCTAATTGCCAGGCAACTACTTCGGGATCCGATGAGTCAAGCTTCTCCATTCTTCTGCGCTGTTGAGCAGCATTTGTGCTCTCCTTCTCCATGGCTATACCACACTGGCAAACGCCAGTCAGAAGTGCAGCGGCTCCAGCGCAGTGTCAGACGGCGTCTGCGCAGCGAGCGCGCGCCGGCGCCAGTGCGTCTACCACGGCTACGACGTCACTCCTCTGGAATGCGCAGACCGGCGGCGGTGAGTCGCGCGCGGCGGCGGCGGAGTGCGCGAGAGGTGCCGGCTCCGGTGGCTCCGGTGTGACATCACTGATCCTTGCGCATGCGCAGCACGGCTCTTGATGTGCCGCGCGAAACGGGCTTGGCTAGGCCAGTGTAGCTAACGCTACAAAAGTTCAGGCCCACTCACTGCCACCGTGACGTCACGCGTCTTGACCGAGCGAGCGAGAGCACGGGAGGTTGTGAAGGCATTACCACGAGCGTCTCCCGTGAGAAGATGAAGCGTTCGCGGGGATATTTCTGTGTGCGACAGCTTCTTTTCGCCTTTAGAGTCGCGGTTGGCTTTGGTTTAAAGAATGCATTACGCTTAGGAGTTTCAGACGATTTGTCTGTAAGCCATTTATTATTCCACTTAAAAATAAGATTGTACGCTATAAAACGTGCAACCGATTTATAAGAGAAAGGTTTGATTGTCCAATGAATTGATGAAACAAATAAAATAAATTTTATTCATTCTTTGCTCTTTATTTACACACACACACGCACACACAAGACACACTGTTCCAGAAGATGCACAGAACCTGTTAATACTCATTTTCTTAATTTCTGCCCTTTTCTCTGTTGTGCCTGCGCTTTTCTGCTCTTTAGAACATCTGTCTTCATAGACACATAGTTATTTAGGAGAGTGTTCGCTGCTGCCACAAGTATATTATTCAACACAATGTCTGGGTGATGGCCATTGAAACAAAAATCGAAATCTTCAGTTTCACAAAAGTGTCCTGTGACAACCACAAGGAGCCCTCCCTGATTTGGCGTTGCATGAAAACGCGTTGCATTCTCTTTTTTGGTAACGTGTTCAAGTACAATGTGGGCACGCAAAACTGCATTAACGACAGCCGGCTTGGGAAACTTCAGAGCGCCTCTCGAAAGGTTTTCAATGAGCTGATTGCTCTCATGTTGAATTTCCCGGTCCTGACATGTAATATTCTTGGCACAATACTCACAAGGCAGCTTTCTTAACGCAGCATGGGCGCAAAAGCCAGTGATGCATGTGATTACTGGCAAAATTGACTGCTTATTTGTTGTGTCACGGTCTGATATCTTTATACCGTACTCATCTGTCAATTGAGCCCCATCAAGTGCCATAGCACATAGCTTCTGTAATTCTTGCATATCTGGAAATACCAAACTGTCCTGTAGCCTCAGTTTTTTCTCCGACTCGAACAGTTGCTCTATTGAGATGTGATAATTCGTTCCTGACAGCCGCCGGTACTGTCCGAACCTTTCTTCAAGATGGTCCGTCTGAAATTTTCCCAGCAACACGTAGTCAAAATTCAGTTCTTCAAGGCAGTAACGGCACAGCTTAACAAGTGAGTAACAAGTCAGCCGCAATGCTGAGTGCGTTTCCGTGGATAGTGTGCCTGTATCCATCTTGATGTCTCGCCATGTGTCCAACGAATGCAAAAAAAAAATATTTAGAAATTCTATATGCTTGCCTGTCAAACTCCAGACTGGGTCCTGGAGAGGATCTATTAGGCTACGGCCGTTGGAGAGGCTTTTCACGTTGACGACATGCCAC
Organism: Dermacentor silvarum; assembly: GCF_013339745.2. Classification (NCBI taxonomy): domain Eukaryota; kingdom Metazoa; phylum Arthropoda; class Arachnida; order Ixodida; family Ixodidae; genus Dermacentor; species Dermacentor silvarum. The sequence continues at coordinate 81,474,342 of NC_051163.1, read as the reverse complement.
CACTTCAAAATTAGGTCAATGAAGTGCGCTGTCCCTTCAGCGTAGTTTAAATTGAGCTCGTCTCCGCGCATGTTTAGAGCCTTCACCACAAATGAACTGAAAACTTTTAAAACAAGCTTCACATTCTGCCGCTCAATATTCGATGGCTGCAATGCTTTGTAGCTCAATCCATTACCAAACTTTGTGACACTGTGTTCCTCCGAAGCGTGCAAGTCTCGAATGGCTTTGAGAGATGCTCCATTAACCCGTACTAACGATGATGTGCTGAAAATTTCAGGGTAGAAGATACACGTTCCTGGATTCTTCTGGTTCGACCAGTGCTTTCTGATGCACTTCAGAAGGTGGACGGGGTCTACTACATAAAAAATGAGTCTTGCATTGTCCACTGGGTGAGGGTACACAATATCAACTGTCCGTGTTTCAGAAAACGAGGACATCACTTTTCTGTTTATGGAATTGTTATCTGTTATTACTGCGATTACAGTAAGTCCTGCATTTTCAAGCTCTAAAATTGTTTTTGTGAGGGCTGCATGCAGTTGCATTGCTTCAATGTTTACTACTAGCATAAAGTGAGCAACATCCTTGTGTGCTGACAGCAACGACTAAATCATAAAAACATGCGCAGTTTTAGCCGCTTCGGATGAATTAGAAGCTGCCCCGGTCCCTGAACCACCCTTGTATTCAAAGTACGGCTGAATATGAATCTCGTCCATCATTAGAGTGACAATTTTTTCATGTGGTTTGAGAAGGCTTGAGCGCTTCTTCACATAACGCAAAAACCCCTCGTCGTTCTGCTCATTTACAGGGTTCACGTTATATTCCGAGCAAATTCGCATGAGCGTAGATCGATGTGGCAGTGCTATCTTGCCAGCACCGCGAATGAATCGGTAGGCGTGTGGGGAAATAGTGTGTAGAATACTGTAGAATATTAAAAGCTCTGCAGAGTATCGCAATGAGTGGTCCTTTCTCTGCAGTTGGTCAAGCTGCTTCTTTATGAAGTCAAGTGCTTCTGTGTTCTCTTGCGGCAGAAGATCATCCGACTTGATGTCGTCGAGCAGAGAAAAAAGCAAGCTGAACGTTGCCTTCACTTTTTCCTCCTTGTCGCAAACGTCTGGAACCTTGAAACTGCTCATACGGTCAAGTATGGTGTGAAGGCAGCGCAAGATCGTTCAGCGTAGCTGGGATGAGGAGATCCTTGGCAGGCACTTATACTTTCCTCCAGAAGGCCGTAATTTCCATGTTCCTATGAACAATGACAGCTCTTTCGATGTCTGGTGGATCTTCGCCACTTATGCGCACGAACAGTACAGCATTCTCTGCTTTTACTGTAGTCCAGTAGGTGGAGAGGCCGACACCCTGCAGGCGCGATACAAGGTCCTCGTACTACGTCAGCGTATTGCGGCTCTCTCCTTCCTCATGCAGTGCTATCGACTGTCGAATGGCTTCTTCTAGGTGGGATGCTTCTAGGCGTTTTCTCTTTTGGTCTGGCCCCTCTCGCACTGGTGCGTAGTCGCTCAAATAACTTGGGGCATTGGGAAATATTGTCGGGACTGCGTCCGGACTAAGCCGAGTAGCCCCCATGGGAGCTTCTATTGTCCTGCCGTTTCTCGGATGGGTGTATGTTGTTGTCCTTCTAAGGTACTGCGGCTTGAAATGGAGCTCACACATCTGGAAACCATTTAAGAAAGCGCTTTATCACAGGCTTTTTGCTCCGCACGCCCCTTATCTACTACGGCATGAAACAAGGAAGGCATTGAGGTGTCTACTGGCATCTAAATTCGGCTGTCTTGCACTACCACTTATTTCACGAAAACAAATTAGGCGAACGTTCCGGCGAGAATGGTGCATAGTACCGCAAACAGGTGGTCGGACCAATTGGCGCTGAGCCGTGCTCCCTCAAGGGCTGCAGAAGATAGCGCCAACCTTTCCCTTTCCCTCAAGAACCACTTACCGGACCAACGGTAAGAAAAACTTTGTACAAAACAGATGCACGACTACGCACACCAGCACACCTTCCCTTTTCTCAATCAAGTAATCAGAGTTGTTACAAGAAGCTCGCGGGGCTATGCTGGCTATGCGCACTTAGCGAAATATTATCGACACGGAAGGGAAAACGCCCATTTTGATAATGTACCGCTACGTACGTTTATTCTTTATTTCGACGAGTTCTAGGTGCGAGCGGTGTAACGTAGAACGCATCTCTCGCACGGCTTATGAATTCGATTGAGTGGAGCGTGAAGGTGCGTCTATATTTTTACACCATCCTTTTGCAGCCACGCTGACCGCGTCGCGGCAGACGCGTTCACACCATCCTTTTGCAGCCACGCTGACCGCGTCGCGGCAGACGTGTTCGTCCAAAACGCGAAATCCATGTAGTTCCCATCACTGTCTCGGGACGCTACATCATCGCGCTGGTGAGCGTCAGCAACGCTCAGCTAAAAATTTTCTAATGCCAAGGCTTACGCTAACTCAGAAGTGCACACAAGATCACTATTTTGGGGCAGGAACGCGACATGTATGAGATGGTGCCCTTAGGAATGACTCAGACGCATGTAGCATGGATGTGCACATACCTTCGGTTCACGGACAGAACGGATGTCGATGTCGTCTCGACGAACGGCACGCTCCCATTTCGCCCTTCGGTCGTCCTTTGGAAAGGAGAACACGCGAACCTTCGGTCCGTTGTCATAGTTGCCGCGACAGTTGGGCACGCAGCATCGCCCCATCGTGCGAGTTTGCAGCCGTACACTACGTGAATATCCAGTGCACAAAGCGCATCACACATTCATTCCGCAGTTCACACACACACACACACACACACACACACACACACACACACACACACACACACACACACGGACACGGTCTGCTTCAATCGCCAAGAACAGCACCAGCAGAACTTGAAAGGGTTCGTGAAGCTTAGTCATGCAGCTGTTCCAATGGCGTGAGCAGGCGTAGGCACGTCGGTGCGGTCAAACACGACGGTCAAGACTGACTGATGTCACAGGCCACGGCCGGAAGAGTGAGTGGGCCTGAACTTTTCATTGCGATAGCATTTATATGGACACTCCAAAGCAGATTTCTGCCGTCGGCGTCGCCGTCGTCGTCGCCGTTGCCGTCATCGTCGCCGTAGCCGTGAGGTTCGGTATGACGTCAATGTAGATGAAATCGAGCTACTATCATTACTCCGTGTAGATCTCTACAAATTTGCTATCGCAATTGATGCTTCGCCTTTCCGGTGAAACTGCGACAACTTTTTTTTTTCTAGGTGGCATTGGGGAGAGTCTGTGGTACAGGCGGCAGAGGCCGGCAAGGCTGCGCGCATGCACCGCAGTGGGAGAGCGGACACGCACACCAGAATCTAGGGTCCGCTCCTCTTCCACTGGGAAGTCGCGTTTGCTCTCGGCCGTGCGTTCGCTCCCCGTGAAAGCGCGCGTCCCTCGCCCTCGCGCGCTTTTACTCGCACATACAGCATACGGCCAATGAGAGTTTTTTCTATTTCCGGACGCGACCATCGAAGAGTGAGCGCTTAACAGCTTCTATGTAAAAAGGAAAAGAAAACTATTGTAGAAAAGAAGTTAATCTCAGTGCTTGACAGTCTGTTGTTCTTGTCGAGCCCCTTATAGTCTCAGAATGACATTTTTAGCTAGATTTAGTTTTTCTTTCGTTGTATTCATTCCTTATGGGGAATGGTGTGGATCCACTATGGGGCATAGGGAAGAATAAGATGGTTTTATAAAAAAAAGTTAATTATAGGTACTTATTCGAATACAAAATTAACACGGTCATTAATATTGCAAAAGTGAAAGTAGTAAAACAATCTAGGTCGAAAACTAATAGCTAATCTCCAGTGCTGGCCCAAAGTCTATCGCAGTAGTGTTGCGTGTTCTGCGAGCATCCGTGAATTAAATAGCGCCCTTTACTATCCTGAAAAGCCTGGCAATTTGGTCCGATTTTTTTGGTAACCTTAAGCCATGTTTTTATATACAGAGTGTTTCAGCGAACACTTTAAACAATTCTTAAAAGTTGCCTGTGGCAGATAGCACAATTCTAGTTAATAAGCTGGTCTACTGGAAGAGGCGGACATTACTTGCACAAGAAATTGAAATGCATAATGGAATAAGCAACAAATATTCACTAATTAGGTTTTTAACTAATTACCTGATGGCCCATATTGCAATTTACAAATTGTAGTCGTGGAGTTTGCAAGGCGGATTAACTTGGACCGAATTATGGGGATGACACCAGTTTTGATATATTAATTCCCGAACTTTGTCGTGAAATGCATTGTCGTTCCAGTTAGCTTCATAAAAAAACGTCGCTTTATGCATTGAAGCACAAAATTAACTGGGAGGCCGATGCATTTCGCCGCAAAGTTCGGGAATTAATATCTCGAAACTGGTGTCATCCCGAGAATTCGTTACAAGTGCATCCGCCTTGCGAACTCCAGGGCTACAATTTGTAAATTGCAATATGAGCCATCATACAATTAGTTAAAAACCTAATTAGTAATTTTTGTTAATTAGTCGTTTATGCATTTCAATTTTTTGTGCAAGTAACGTCCGCCTCTTCGAGTAGACCAGCTCATTAACTAGAATTGGGCTGTCTGCCACAGGCAACCTTAAATAAATTTAGAAAGTGTTCGCTGAAACACCCTGTATAATTCCTCTTTGTAACTTCTTCACTCTAATCAATGGTACCGATAATAATTTACAGGTCGTGTCTTGGATATAGCCCACGCACACTACAAATAAAAAAATATTTTGGCTTTAATGAGCAGAATAAAAGAAACATTGCAAACCTCTGCTTTAAATGGACAAACGGCAAATGGCATGTCAGATATTCTAGCGAAGATTAACCGCGCGGAGAAGACGACACAGAAGAAGATTCATCTCGGCCGCGAAGGTCTACAATGATTCCTGGCGCCAGAAACGACCTGATCACCGACTTGGAAGCGCGCCAACTGGAATCGACGAGCACCATGACAGACCTGCGCTCCAGCCACCGCATGCTTAAGACCAGCTGCATCATTTTTCTACCGCTGGGGCTCACCTGCGCCATAGCAGCCCTCTCGCTCGCCTACATTGCCGCTATCCACGATCGGCACGCCGAACGCCCTCCTGCGACAACCGTCGCCGGACGCCATGCAGACGAAGTCCACAACACGGCGACAATCCCAAGGTGGGTTTCGCAAATCCCAACTGTTCAGACAGTCATGCCAGCAGAGGGCACAGCAGCGACGACCCTTTCCTCATTCTACGACAGACAGGAAGACGTCATCTCCTACTTCAGAAACCTGACGCGTGGCATCGCTACTGCCCCAACCATCGGGTCTGCCGATATGAGCACTAAAGGCGACTGGCTTGTCGCCGCTGCGAGCAGCGAGACCTCAATGGTGACGGCGAACAGGGGTTGGGCTGCGGTGTCTACTATCAGCAATGGGGCGCGCTCTCCTGAAGTTGTCTTCACAGTTCCTACGATGCGTTCCGTCGAGCCAGCCGGACGACGAATTGACGTGAACTCGCTGGATAACGAGGACATCAACGACATTGGCGACAGGGTAGACCACGGCAAGCTCAAGCTTACATCTAAGAACTCCGCTTCAAGTAATCGAGAAACGACAAGAACGACCGACCTACTCGATCTTCTGGACCTGCATGATAACTTGTCGCCTAACACGAACGCCTCTAGAAGCGCCAAGCGAGCGCCGTCAAGCAAGAAAAGGGCGGCTGGCCATGATGCGACGCGCCGTCGTTACCGTGTCCAAAACACGGTGTCGGGAAGAGCGTCATGGCTGCGTCGTAATATAGGGACGATGACGTCCAAACTGCCCGGAGCGAAGTTGAAATCTAAAGAATCTTCCGGGCAACTACATCTGAACCAACACAATAGGAGCTGGACGCGACGCGTAGAAATGAGGAACGACAAGAATGTCCGTACACTACTTCCCTCAACCTTTGTTACCATGACTCGGTGGAAGCCTCGTGATGCTCGCGCTACGCTACCAGAAGGCGTCACCGAAGCGACCGACTTCCGAGGACAATTTTCGAGGCGCAAGAAGTGTTACTCGAATCGTCGTCAGTCACCGAACACAACGTCGAAGTAATGGTGAGTTATTAATGGCGTCACAAATTGCTGACATAATTCGTTCATGCCAGCATTTGGGATGTGAGTTACGACATCATCTATTTATTTTTAAACGCACAGGCAGCGTTACGATATTTAAATAAAGTAATTCAAGATGCATTTTCTGGTTCTGGTTCAGGCTATGCAGCACACATGATTCATGTGTGCTGTATAGGGTGTATAGTAGACGCAGACACTCATAGAAACACTTAAAGCAGAGCTTATGGCGCACTATACTTAATCTCCCAAGTAGCTTGCAGCGCATCCGAGGGAACGAAGTGCGCACATGCAATCTCTTCGCGCAGTGGGAAATAGTTCCGGACGCAACTGTGTGAATATTGCAGGGGTTGTAGAACTTTAAATTCGCTTGGCACGTACATGATACGCTAAAGCGATACGTGATGTTAGGGCCTTTGCGCATGCACGTCGAAAACCGCAAATTATTGTGTCGGAAATTACGCGGCACCAGCGGGAAAAGTGAACAAGGAAGGCATGCCGGTCTAGCTCGCCCATGGGGTGAACAAAAGCGGCGAAGAGCAGATGCTCAGTTGATTCGTGACCGCGCCGGACCCTCCGGGTCAGAATATCAGCTGCAGTAGCTCATCGGATCTTTCATACAGTGACAGCTGCGATTCCGGAAAATTCGATAGCCGTGAATCGACGTTCGCATTCGACCCGCTACCGCGAGTGACAGCGCCCATGCGCAACATATCGCGGTGCAACATGAAGACCAAGGGAAGCCCTATAGCAACGGCTGTTATAGTGCTGTTTGCTATTTTAAGTGTTTTACCCTGTCTCATGGAAGCGTTACGCATACTCACTACAAGATGTTGTGAACCACTGATTTCCGCATCTGTGTCCCGGAAGAACGTCGCTGACACTTAAAAGCACCGACCGCTGCATTTGTTTATATCGGCAGGTACAGCGAACGCTCGTCGTTCGCTTGAAATATTATGCTAGGCGCGCATCAGTTAGATCAAGTAATGTCAGAAAATAGTGAGACGTGCAGATTTTGTGCATGTAAGCACAATGTATTCACTATAAGCCGCACATATATGAGCGAGCACACAGCTTCAAAAACGGAGTGGGAAACCGTAGAACGGGATCGCGTTGCTACTTACCATTCTTCGTATTTATTTCATGCACACAAATAATGTGTTCCGTAAAGAAGACATATATTAGGACTTGTCACCCATGATCAATTGTTTAGAGAACGCGCAGCTTTCCCCGCGGGAACGCTGATTCCAGTATTGACACCGTTGGCAGCCGAACGAAGCGGTTGTTTACGATAAAATCCCTTCATACACGTTTTTGCCGTCCAGGTTAAGTACCGCCAACATATCCGCCTCCTCCGTGCTGCTCGCTTTCTCACCCCCCCCCCCCCCCCTCAATGTCAGGCGTCAGTGTCAGGCGTGAAGCTTCTGATATCGCGCTGCAATGACGTCGCTGCCGCATAGAGGTTCGAGCTTGCAACGAGCGAACATTCAGGAACCAGAAATCCCAGAAGCGGAATAACCAGAAACTGAAAACCAGGAAGCGGATATCGCAGAAGCGGAACTGGTTTGAGCGGTGAATTGGCGAACCACGGCGCACATCAAAGGTTGGCGCTACTTAGCGAAAGCGGCAGTGGCGCGTTGATGTCGAGGATCCAGCTTCCGCGAGCCTTTATCGCAGGAGTCTTCGCTTGCTGTCCATTTGGGATACGAGGCAAACAGCGCACCTCGGAAGCAAAATAATGAGTCAGCATAACAATACATAAATATACATCCATGTTCGTACCAAATTTTAATTAGAGAAGAGCCGGAAAGTTCGCCTGGCAGCTTTTGAATACGGCTTCTTGCTTTTTCTATGTGCACTGTACGAAATGAAGAATAGTTGATTTAAAATTCGTATGGGCAAAACTGAACTACAAAAGTTGTTTTCTTCGTCCAAATGACCTGATTAACTTCAGGTCAGTCGCTCAGTTCTGTCGGTAGCAGACGCACGAACTTCGTGACTGAAGGCGATCGACTTCGGTCGAATCTGTGGGTGCGGCTGGCGATGGCTGAAGTTCGTGCAGCAAACAACTCAACACCACTTGCAACCCATCTCTTGCCCGTCCACACATAACGTAACTTCTCGCCGCCAGCAACTTCTCAAGCCAAACACTAGGCTCACCATCACTATAGCTCACTCCTCGGCCCTGTCCTCTGCCATTCATTCCCAGCATGCCCCGCTTATGCTGCCTTTTACGTCAAAACACAATGTGGCCAGTAGCGGAGGAGTATGCAAAGTAAGTGTTTATTTATTTATTTATTTATTTATTTATTTATTTATTTATTTATTTATTTATTTAGAAACCTACATCACCCAGTTGGACATTATTGTAGGGGGGGGGGGGGGTCGAAACAAAAGCCAAAATCTAAACAACGAAGTCGACTGGCACAGCGGTCACTTCAACATTCAACTAAAGCATATCTCACAAGGAAGAGAACAACGGAATGGCGGGAACATCGACAACACTAGCATCCAACTGATTCCACCCGTGAATCTCAAAAGAAAAAAAAAAGCACAAATGCAAGAGAATCAACGATATTCATTCGTAAATCATTTTCGGAACTCTGAAGCCTGATGTGTTCAAGAAATGACGGAATTGTGCTGGAGAGCAAACTCAGCAAGTTTCATTGAGATCTGTTAGTCTCGAAAAATCGCCGGAGTTGCGTTTACCCTTGCTCTCACTGTCCTTGCTTCAGGCTTTGGGTCGATACTGCGAAATATTTTTTGTATGCCCTACTGTTCCTCTATGAGGCCGCCAACCTCACTGCGCATTCAGTTGGTGTCGCTTGTATTTGTTTCAGGTGGACGAAACAACGGGAATATTGACGCGACCTTCAAGCACGCGACCCGAGTTCGGGCACGTCGCCTGCCTCTATATAAACGCTCCGCAACGACAACGGAGGAAACTTATTTTGTCTCTACAGAAGAAGAAAGCAACGCTTCAATTATGGATTTTTATGAGTAAATGAACAACAGAATTCTTAATTACTTGGCAACATATCGTACGTCAACTTTGTTAAGGTGTGGTCCCGCTAATGACAAAAAACGCCTGCTATGACAGACGCGTCTAGTTTTGCAATCAGGCCACTCTACCGGCAGTCACGTGAAGCGTGACAGCGCGGAGGGTTGGCACTTTTTCTTCCCCTCGACTAACGCGAACACAGCGAGTGGCGTTTTGCCTACAGTTCACTAGAGTTCTAGAATACTGTGCAATCCTGGTGTAATAAATGTACTAACGTGCACTCTATTTTCTACCCCTTACCGAAGGTGACGACTTCGGTCTGATTAACACATCAAGCCTTCCCTCCTGCTGTTTCTCTTTTAATTAAACTAGAACAATTTACAATAATAATTTTAAATTTCTAGTACACTCCAGTCTTGACTGAGTATTTTGCCGTGTAAATACTGTTTGCGTGGTGGCATCAAGCTTGTCGCTTTTGATTGGCCGCTTGTCTCTAGGATTCCTGCTGAAAACATGGCTCCTGGACCCATTCATGTGCCATCCATGAAGCAAGGAAAGAATTATGCGTCAGAACTAAGTAAAAAATATTCAAGCAAAAAAAAGAGTTCATACAATCTTCTCGGTCTATGTGCGAAAACGAAAACACGCGGACAGAAAGCAAGGACAAATTAACCCAAATTAACAACAGGTTCTATTCTAGTTGATATTAAGCGGAAGAAATGGAGCTGGGCAGGCCATGAAATGCGTAGGATGGATAACCGGTGGACCGTTAGGGTTACAGAATGGATACCAAGAGAAAGGAAGCGCAGTCGAGGTCGGCAGAAAACCAGATAGGTATGATAAAGTTAGGAAATTTGCAGGCGCAAGTTGGAATACTCTCGCGCACGACAGGGGTAATTGGAGATCGCAGGGAGAGGCCTTCGTCCTGCAGTGGACATAAAATATAGGCTGATGATGATGATGAGGATGATGAACAACTGGTTTATTACATCCAGGTTAGAGCACTGCACGGCCTCGGGCTTACCCGAAAGCCCGGGCCCGGCCCGGCCCGTGGGCCGGGCCGGGCCGGGTAGAGGAGTTTTTTCACGCACTCGGGCAGGGCTCGGGCACGGCGTGTGCTTTTTGACCCGGGCCCGGGCCCGGGCTCGGGTGTTTTGGCGCGGGCCCTGGCCGGGTTTGGGCTTTCTGCGAGTTATTCTCGGGCTTCTCAACTCTGAAAAACATGTATTTTTCGGTCTCGGGCTGGGTTCGGGCCGGTTTCGAGTCGGGCTCGGGCCAGGCTCGGGCTTAAGGTAAAGGGGTGGCGGGCCGGGCCGGGCGGGTAACGTAGATTATTTCCGGGCCCGGGCCGGGCCTGGGTCTCACCATAAAAGTTTTGATCGGGCTCGGGCGGGCCGCCCAATGTGAAGACGGGCCCGGGTCGGGCCCGGGCCGCAAAAATCGGCCCGTGCAGTGCTCTAATCCAGGTTACGTCTACGCAAAAAGGTAAGAATCAGATTTAAATACATGTGTAATAAAAATAAGAAATGCAGATCACACGTGTTAGAATCTATATGCAGCAAAGCTTTGTGTGAGGGAATGAAGAGTCAAAATACGAATGTGTACGTGTTCATCGAATGTCCATATGAAGTGACACGGAAGGCTTTATTCAGGCATTGTAGAGAGCACGGTGTTAGAAGAACAGGTGCTCCGACGACCCGGGGGCCGCTAGTGAGAAACGCGTCTGTTTCACGTCTGCACCGCGGCACTGCAGCACATGTTAGGAGGCTGAAAAAGCGGCAAATTCGAACGTGTAAGTAATTGTAACTGTACGTAAAGAGCGTTAAAAATTAAAACAATTTTTACAGCGAAGCTGTTAAGGGCTCACGCTTTGATGGTCGCGTCCGGAAATAGAAAAAACTCACATTGGCCGTATGCTGTATGTGCGAGTGAAAGCGCGCGAGGGCGAGGGACACGCGCTTTTACGGGGAGCGAACCCACGGCGGAGAGCAAACGCGACTTCCCAGTGGAAGGGGAGCGATGGGCGAGGAGGGCATCGGGGCACCCGACTGTGCGTGTGCATGCCCGTCTCCCACTGCGGCGCATGCGCGCAGCCCTGCCAGCCTCTGCCGCCGGTGCCGCGGACTCGCTCTGGGATCTCGCCCGCCTCTCCCCTAACAGTGTCGACAACGGCCTTTAGCCGTTCCGTCACGTAGCCAGCGTTTTGACAGTGGTTGTGCGCAGATCACGGAGAAAGTATTCTTTCTCCGTGGTGCAGATACAGTGCCTAGAATATACTACATTTTAGGCACTGTAGTGCGGACATACAAACAACGCGCACAAATGTTGTCGACGGCGGCGGCGTTTTGCCCATGTTTTCACCGAACGCGCGCGGTGTTGGTGACGTGTTTATGAAGAACGTGCCAACCTTTGCCGTACAGCCTATGACGGTGTACTGCAGCGACCATAAAGCCATGGTCCCTGTGGCCACTAAATAAATGAAAACCAACGAATCATATATCTTTCTTATCTTTAATAGTTCAAATAACCCATTACACCATCCCATCTTAATAGTCATAATCGGAAATGCATAATTCCCACCATAGTACAGCTTCGCTGGTCTTCCATCTCCACCCCAGTGGAGGGACGGACAGTTCTTTTTTTTTTTTTTTTTTTACTGTTTCTGTCTTCCGCTATGGCGATTGGTTCGCCGTGCTAATTGCTACGCCGATAAAAACGTGCGTGGTCTCTCATAGGACGGTGGTGACGTGAGATGGCGATGAGGACAAAATCTGGCGATGTGACCGCGAATACCGCATTGGAAGCAGATGGGGGCGCTCACGGGACGCACTGAAATTGTCAGTAGCAGGATAACTGGCACGGCCGTCCCACTCTTGAGAAACTGCAGGTGGTGTGGTTGAGTAATCGTCTTGGAACTGCTAACTCGGATGCGCGTTCATCGTAGGGCTTGGCGCTCTTGAACGAGGAGCAAAGTTGTAGGCGTCTACGGATGCGGCGGTGATTGACGTCTCACCGAAGTCGCAGTGAGAAAAGGGCTCTCGATCCTGTGGAGTTGAGAGAGAACCGCCTCACGTCGGTCAAGCTCTTCGCCCGCCAAGTGCCGAATAACTGACGCAAGGTCGACTGGAGCTCGGACCACGTCAACACTTGCGACGTTAGTTACGTTGGCCAGGCGGCCAAACTTCGGTGTGATACGCCGAGCTTTCAAGGCTTCAAATGTACGGCAGTGCCAAATGACGTAACTTACGGAGTCCAAACTGTCCTTTCCATCGAGGAACTGGTACACGTCCTCGGCAACCCTTTTAGAAGATGACCAGCTTTGTCCTCTTCTGTCATCTGAGGGTCCAGGGCCTTGCGAAATTTCGGTACGTCCTCAATGTACGTCGTGCAAGTTTCGCCGGTAACTTGGGCTCGCTGCATTAGGGTTTGCTCTTCACGATTCTTTTTAGCTGCCGGATCTCCGAAGCACTTGTTGATTTAATATACCAACTTTTCCCACGTCGTCATGCTCTCTTCGTGGTTTTCAAGCCACACAGACAAGGTTCCCTTGAGGAAGAAGGCAATGTTGTGGAGCTGAGCGGGGGCATTCCAGCCATTGAACCGACTTGCGCGTTGGTAAAAGCTGAGCCATCCGTCCACATCCTCCTCGGCGTTTCCCGCGAAGGTTCGTTGTTCGATGTAGGACTGCCATGGGTAGCTGGAAGAAGGTGGCGGGTTGTCGCCGTCGAAAGCCGTCTCTGGTGGCAGACCGGCAATTCGGCGACTTCGGTGAAGCTCCGCGGATTCCGCTTCTGCGGGCGGCTTTTCGTCGTTCTTCGGGGGTGCCATTGTTTTACTCCGCACCTCCACCACAAATGCTATGATGGGGTGCATTTATTTAAAGATGAATTGATGAAAAGGGGTCGCATCGACACCGAGCCACTGCAAAGACAAGCGCACTTCGTTCTCGTCTTCTTCTGTCCTTGCCGTAGCTTTAGCGTAAGAATACTCTGGTACATGCTCTGGCATAAACATCGAACGCATGGAAGAAATAACTAATCATTAGTTAGGCCGGTTGGTCGACCATTTTCGTGCATGTTTGCTTATCCGTCAATGCGATTAGCCACTGATAACCTTGTTTTTTTTAGAACGTAGATTGAATTCAGCGCTTACACCTGGAAGCTGAGAACGGTTCTACATGAACCTGGAAGCTGAGTCCGACTTCCTGCCCAAAGATTGCATCTTGATTTGTAATTTTGCGGATGTAAACACCGTCTACTATTTGCCACTTGTCTTAAACGATGTTGAAAGGCGCACGTTATTATTATTTTGCAATTCGAACGGCGTTTCTTGAGGCGTATGAGCGTATGTTGGTGGTTAGAAGATAGAGAAGAAGTTTATTGATTTCCGGCAGATTGCTGGGCTGAGCTCCCACCTAGGTGCCAGCGGAAAGACCGTGCCTCCCGGCAGCTTCCTCGACCTACTGGATCACCCAGAGTTGCTGGTCCAGGCCTGACATGAGCAGCGCAGTCCGCCAACGCGCCCGAAGGCCCTCATTGGCGGCCGCGACCCCAGTATTACTGAGTAATGCTGGACATGCCCATAGGATGTGATCTAGTGTGGCTCTAGCGTTACAATACTGGCATACATTGGTTATATATAATTCGGGGTATATATGGTTCATGATGACGGCGTTCGTGTATGTTTGTGTTTGTAGCTGCCGCCATGGTCAGAAAATTTTTTTCAATGCATGGCTTATCACAATGCAATGAGCTTGCACAAGCAAACCATGGATAAGCAAACGTTTACACGGCTCTCAGTTTTACCAGCCCTTAGGCTAGATGGGCTAAGGTTATGGATGCTTGGTTGCACATGCTGAAGTGAAACACGCTACTCTCGACAAAAACGCACGTTCACACACGAAATGAGGGGCCAAGCGCCATCTAGACGTGCTGGATGTGGTCCTTCCCGTCATGCCTTCTTATTCATTTACAGCTTGTTTGTCGTTAGTCAGTTAATATATGCTGTTTGCTTAGATAATCTCATCTCGGGCGCTGTTTCTTACCTGGAAATAGCCGCGTGCAAAATGGCCTGGAACATTCGGGTGTCAAATTGTCGCAAGAAACATCATTTGAAACTCTTTGAAAACAAAGAAACAAATATTTATTTCAACTCGCGTTGCCCAACGCTATAATTAAATCCAGGACGCACATTAAAAATTCATATAAAACTCGTGCAGGGCGCATCAGTTCGTAGTGCATCCATCAATGTCGTACTCACGTTTCCTTCTCACACTTTTCCACGCACATCCATGCAGATTCAGATTTCTGGAGCAGCCTGCCAAAGAAAGGAAAAAATCCTCAAGCACCTCAAGCACCCGTGTTTCTTCACACTAAAAGCACTTCTTTTCATAAACTTACCGGGCAAGCCAACGCACAGTAGACAGCTGTGCTAAAAAGGCAATTTAGAGAAGCTGTACGGCAGCTCCCTTAACAATGTAAATTTAGGCGAAAGTTTGCTACTTCATTCTGTAGTTTTCTTTCTTGTTTCCTTTTATTGGCTGTCTTGGGAGGGTTAATGTGCTTTATCTGGCAATCAAGTAATGTAACATAGTTGCTTCCTCCTTGAGTTGCCCACTCATATCTCTAGCAAATCTGTCAATTATGCAGTCTCCTTCGTTTCCACACCTTACTGCTTAAACCCTTCGAGTCATTAAAGCAATTTTCATTCATTGTAGCCCTCGGAGTGCCTGCGACCGGCGTGGCAACCTTGTCGTACGGCCACGCGTACTTCTCTTTACCAGGCTCTGGCGGCGTGGTCAATATGCGGTTTTGCCTGTACTTAATTCCATAATGATATGAGCATAATGTTCACCCCTCATCTACTTCGTTAGTATAGACTCATCATCATTGCCAGCGTGTCGCTCCTCAGTGCGTGGCCCTACCGAATACAGCCTAGAGGTGATAGTTGACTTTTAAATGATAAGGGTTGCTTTTGATCACTGGTCCTCTACGTCTACGAGCTTGCCTGGAGCTTCGTACGGGTTGCTGCTTGCACCGCCTTTTCGCAGCTACGCCCCAACACAAGGAACCACCAGGACCCTCCGGCCTCTCCATCCCTGCCCAACCAGACACTCACTCACAGACGGCCGTCAGCACTCAGGAGCCGGGAAACCACGGGAACCGTGAGTTTCACAAATGATAGAATGTGTTATGCAACACGTTAGCTAGCCTATAATGATGGCTCCTGACGAAGGGAAATCATATCATGCACTGAATTTTGAAGTCCGTGGTGACAATGTTGAAGGATGAGAGTGAGTTCGTTTGACTGGTGGGCCAATTCTCAGTAGCTTAGAACGACAGAAAGCTGAGCTATTTGGTAGGATTCATAATGCAAAAAGGTAAGGCATGCACACACGGACACAAGAAAAGAGAAGTGGACAACACGAACGTCGACTATCAACTGAAGGAAGCACTGAGGCGAAAAAAGAAAGAAAACACAAAACTCATCTGCGCATGCTCTGGAAAGGTCATGCACCACCTGTCAATCGGGTACACGTGCCGGTCTACGTGAGAGATAACTGTTAAGTTATCTTCTCTTGTGTCCGTGTCGGCACGCCTTACCTTTTTGCATTATGACTCAGTAGCTTAGTAACATCGCATACTAACTCCCGGAAGTATTAAGACTTGGTTTTTTTTAACCATAAGAGCACCTTGCCTGACTGGTCTGCGTTCAAGCAGCACTCTCAGTTGATCTTCGGCACCACACTCTCTGTTCTGATGTCGCCAAGAGGATGTAGGTTATACATTCAACCACAAACGGTAACTCTGATGTTGCTCAGATGAAATAATCTATAGCAAATCTTGCAGGCATAAGTCCGCCGGAAGAAGCACAACCACCTTGTGCGCCGCCGCTAACATCACGATGATGCTATTGCTTTGGATATCCTACAGGGTGTGGATATCGGGTTGTACTAGTTTATCATTACTGAATCAGAGCCGTGCGTAATTTAGCTGGCTCTAACAGTTATTTCTGTGTTGCCATTCAGTATAGTACTTGCTCTGCTGCAATAATTATTTTCTCACGGTTTCTCAAGTTTTCTGTTTAAGAATTCTGTGTCCTTAAACAACTCTGCGACCTCGTCAATAACTCGCGTGTAATAAGTTTTATTGTTTGTCGTCCTATTTTATTGCATATAAAATGAACTTATATATTACCTAATTCGACATGTTTCTGGACCAACAAAATATGTGGGCTATTTTAATTTACTGTGTGATGTTCTTCCGGGCAAGGCAGCCATCTGCATAGTCCACGCCGCTACCATGCATTCACCGTCAGGTGTTAACTAAATGTGAAAACCGCACGCAGCACAACGATGTGACACTAGAGGAAACAATTGTATAGCGGAAACTACCAACAAAACCCCAATCCCCACTGATGTCTGTACCACGCTATACGCCCTGCACTGTATTCCTATAAAGGCCACATTGTCGCGAATGCACAACGCCCTAGCACGTGGTATGGACATGGGCAAACACACCATAGCTCACACCAAAAACATATCCCACCACACGGTGATGGCAGGCAGCGCTGTCCAGCTCCGACTCGATGAACCTGCTAGAACTGGTAGCCACAGCGATGACAACTAAGGCCGCTGGAATCACATTCTACCCAATGCAGAATGTAGGAGATACCCACGCTCGTTTGATTGGAGTGATGTCATGGATAAAGTTAAAGGTTAATCTCTCTCTCTCTCTCTCTCTGAACCCGTCCTAAATCTATTAGATGGTCATATATCTAAGTAGTTCCTCTCGTATTTGCAGCCCATTAAGCAGTATTACTGATTTATTGCAATCGCTATCAGCTGGCACAATGTCGTTACTATAATGTGACATTGCGTTTTTATGAAATGAATGAGCTGCGTAGTGTTTGATTACGTGACAAATGCAGCTCCAGAGTTCATGCCGTGAAGTTTCGTGGTATGCTGTGCACGGCTCACAGGGGGTACAAAAGCTTTTGGATAACGCAACCTGATATTCTTAGATGTTGAAAATCATCCCTACAACTCTTTTTTTATTGCGATAGCAATTATATGGACACTCAAAAGCAGATTTCTGCCGTCGGCGTCGCCGTCGCCGTTGCCGTCGCCGTCGCCGTCGCCGTGAGGTTACGTATGACGTCAATCGAGATGAAATCGGCGCCGCGCGATAGATAAGTGGTTCTTGAGGGAAAGGGAAAGGTTGGCGCTATCTTCTGCAGCCCTTGAGGGAGCACGGCTCAGCGCCCCCGCCGCCGAACGCTGTATGTGCGAGTGAAAGGGCGCGAGGGACGCGCTCTTTCACGGCGAGTGAACGCACGGCGGAGAACAAACGCGCGTTCTGCGCCGTGCTTCCTTAAGGGCTGCAGAAGTAGGCGTCTCTTTCCTCCTTTACAATCATCATATATGTAGAGCAAACGCGCCTTCTTTCGACGCGCGAGAGGCCGTGGGGGAGGGGGGAGGGGGAGGGAAGGGAGACGACGTTTAGCTGCGGCACCAAATGCCTATTTATATCAGAGGCTCCGGCAACAGTCACCAACGCCGCAGGCATTTTGAGCGAACGCGGGAAAAACGCCGACGGCGTCGACAACAGTTCTGCGCGTTGCCGGTGCTGCTGCATGTCCAAATTTATACAGCTGATAAAGCTAATATCATTACTCCGTATAGCTCTCTACAAATTTGCTATCGCAATTGATGCTTCGCCTTTCAGGTGAAACTGCGACAACTTTTTTAGTTTTTATAGCTTACTGAAAGAAACGCTGAAACTACATTAACAGTAGCTTGCGGTGGTATGCACGATTAACGAGGTAACAGAATAAAAAGAATAATAGAGGTAACCAACACAACCTGATAGAAAATTTAGTGGTACTGCTTCAGGTAGGGTTCATTTACGTCGTGTTCACTTACGTCTTTCCACGCATGTCCTGGCCGGACAGCGGCACGCCGATAAGCCTTTGGTTCCGGTTGTCCAGGCCACACAGGTTGCCGTAGCTGTCCGCGTGATGCAGCAGACGCACATAGTCCCGGCGAGAAGCAGCAGCTATTGCGACACAGACCTGCGTGGCGACGCAGACCTGTCACTATCATCTGTCGTCACGCAATGCACATCAAAGTTCTGAGCTCTGTCGCATTTCTCATAGGAGTCGGCTCTCTCGGTAGTTCAGCGTCCAAAGGTGCGCATGCTTGCGCTTGAAAAGCACGCCTTATTATTTAAGCCAGCAACAGCCACAGCTGCGTGCCGTAAACGCCAACATCTAATTATCACAAAGTGGCCTTCACTGCATGATTTCTTTTTCTTTCTTTCTTTGTTTTTCTGGGGGGGGGGGGGGGGGGGTGCGACTGAGAAGGTTCCTAGGGCTGCTCCCCTGTGGTTTGCTTCTTAGTCTCCATCTGCGGTCCCCTTCTGTTGCACGGATTCTTCACTTTTGCCACTTACCAGGTTTCTTCTGCCAAGTAAAATATCACATTCAGCTTGCATAGCTAGTGAGTATTTACTTCGTCCAACATGTATGTACCATCGACCATGGGACCGTCATATCTTCCACTGTCGTACTTGAACAATACGTCACAGCTGTCAAAAACAAAGTCAATGGTTTTTATTATGACGCGAGTGGCAATCTTGTATACACCAAGGAGGTTTAAAAAACGCCTCTTTGGTATGCACACAATTCCACTTGGCCTTCGAGGTGTCGGAATAGTGCAATTTCCGAATCTAACCTAATACTTATGTCCGATAAGTCCAAGCACCGAATTTCTAATCAAACATAGTATATTTTCTCATTTCTAAAGCAACATGAATTGCAAAGTTCGCGCAAAGTATGTGTCGTCAAAAAAGTGTGACAGACTCAAGCGCAATTGATGTGTAAGTAATGCGAACCAATTATGATTCGCAGAGAACGCTTGTACGAATATTGTAACTTTTCTGTAGTGACTGGTTATGTTGAGGTTCTATGTTGTGGCGTTCATATTTTAATAAGTAATACATAATGCTTCTAATGGTAAAAACTGAAAGTAAACCAGCGGCTTGTGCCCACTGGTTCCAGGAGCCCATGCCAGTAGCACCAGTGCACATACTCAGTGCACACATCCACGGCACATATTGAGTCGTCCCTGTGGTACATAATTTTAGACTGCTTCTGTCTGAGGTTTTACGTGCCAAAACCAGTTCTGATTATGAGGCACGCCGTAGTAGACGGCTCCGGATTAATTTTGACCACCTGGGGTTCTTTAACGTGCACTACAACGCAAGCTCACGGGCGTTTTTGCATTTCGCCGTGGTGGCTCAGTCAGCTAAGGATAATTTTAGACTGAACTATGCACGATATCGCCACACAATAACCGCGAGATAGGCTGCAAGATCAATGGGATCGGCCTATTTAAACGAAAGATAAACCGCCCGCCCACCCGCCTGCTGGCTTGTCCACCAGAAAAGTGACTGAACTCGGAGAACAAAGATTGAAAAAAAAATAACGCTCATATGCATTCGCACGCGCAAGTGTAATTGTTTACAATTAGACGCCCGGGGCAAATGAGGAGTTTGTATATGATAAAAAAACTGGTTTACATTACCTGAGCCACCACGGCAATCACAGTAAAGCAACAAGGGAACAACCTCTCCCCTGCATAACGCACATTGTTGTGCATTTTTACCGAAGGAGAGAAGTCTGACGTTAACGCATCGCAGAATAAATTAAAGGGATGAAATCATGGTGAGACTGCCTAAGAAATAAATCAAAGCAAATTCAGGTATAGGCTGCGTAGAAAACTATAAATTACTATAGCATGACTGCAAATTACTGATAAGGTGATGGTGTCACAACGGCTCTATGACGACGACTGTAAAACATCGACTGCATGATGATATTCCTGCGGCGAACACAGCGTGACGATTACTGTATTACGATGATGGCGGGACGACTGCGAGGTGACGACAACTGTACCACGAGCATCTAAGGACGACGACCATATGACCACGATGGCGTGATATGGCATGCCGAGGGCGATGGAACATACATACCGAGTGGCAGGACGACATAGCCAGTGGCGCATACCCAACGGCGCATACTCATTGGAACTGCAGGTTGCACATTCTACGGTACCGGCCCCCCCTTGGGGACGGCTCCATAGGCGCCAAAACTGAGAAACTAGTGATATCCAACGCTTTTAAAGGAAACGCAAGTGGACCTGTCGAACAACGTCGTGCCTCCCGGGTAAGCCACTGCAATGGCTCCGTACGTTCAGGAAACTGAGCCACAGTTAACTGAAGACTCAAAACCCCCAAGCTATGAAGACCTGCGGTTTGTACTGCCCCCGAAGGCGCAATCAATTTGCCCGCGAGCGAAGAACGAAGGTGTGCTGTGGAGAGAGAGAGAGAAAGAAAGGGAAAGAAAGACAAGGAGGTTAGCCAGTGTAAATACCGGCTTGCTACCTTGTGCTGGGGAAAGGGGTAAAGGGAATAAAAGGGGATAGAAGAAACAAAGAAAGACATAGGACAAAAAACGTTGATGCACAGATCTTGCCGCTGGTGTACAGCTTGTGCCTATCCTTTGGTGTGGTCAAATACAACAAACTGGCCGAGGTATGAACAAATGTGCAAGGCAGCACGTGAAGGAGTCAGTAAATGCGAAGAGGTTATATTGGACATGTGCAGTTACGAGCTTTTCCGCTCACTCCAGCTGTTTATTCCTCAAAGGTAAGTCTCCGTAGGCACCCGATCGGAAAATAAAAAAACAAGGGGTGGGGGGAGCGTTCTAGGCTTGGGGAGAACCCATGCGTTTTCAGATGATGGGGCGACGTTCGGCTGGTGTAACGAACGGGGAAGTGTGGTGCACTGGGGAGGACACGAAGACGGGTGTTGCGTCACCTATACATAAAAGAAGAGAGAGCAATAATAACAATAACGACAGAGACAAGATTCCTGTGATCATCGCCGGGAACATTAACATCGCGTTTTACACGCCCCAGAATACGTGGACTGCGATTCATGAAAAAAAAAAGAAAAACTTGTACGGAATCAAGTTGGTGTCTCTTCTACGACATGACCACAAACCAAATTGTTACCGCATCTCGCAGTAGTGGCGCATTCAGTAGTCTTTGCTCGCAGGTTTGAAGCCTGAATACCTAAGTTTAGCCTACTATTTCACGCATCGGCCCATCTTCAGTATCCTCCCACCTACTCGCACGTTCCTTCTTTGCGGGAAGAGGAGGATGTCTACGCAATTGCATGCAGTGGTTGTACGTCCCTGCGGCCGCGTCATCGAACGTGCACCATATAGAGTCACTCGAGTAAACAGAAATTTAGATAAACAATGTGCTTATACAAGGTGTCGCAAAGTTCTATCATGCACCCAGATTTAAATATATGCAAATGCCCGTAGCTGGGGAGAACCAAGGCGTGGAGATACTCAAACTGTTTTGTGTTTTGCAGTCCGCCTAATTACATAGTTAGCCTGGATTATATAATCAACTTCTCAAATATTATAATTGGATGAAAAGTGTCAGTGACAAAATTGTAGAGCAGCATAAAAAAACTCCCGATACCGCTTTCTCTTGCTTAATGCGAGCTACGTAAAAGTTTTTTTTTTTTTTTGAGCGTGCAAGAAGCCCGCGAAATCGCCACGCGACTGGCCACTCGAGGCACTGCGTGCCATGGCAGGCTTCTTTCACGCTCGGAAAAACACTTTTATGTAGCACGTATTGAGTAACAGCAAGCTATATCGGGAGTTCTTGAAGTTGCTCCAGAGTTTTGTCATTTACACTTTTCATCTATTTAAAGTATTAGGTAAATTTATTATTTAATTAAGACTAATTTTGTTCTGGGCGCAGTGCGAAAAAATAATCTGAGTATCTCCAATCAACGGCAAACAACATTACCTTGGTTCTGTCCAGCAACACGGCACTTTCATATTTTTAAGTCTTGGTGCATGATAGTAGGGACACCCTGTATATGTAGTCCAAAATGCAAGTCTTCGATAAACTATGTAGTCTGATTAAGAAAAAGATATCAAATGGCGAGTCATCGTCATTTGATTCAATCAAAGATCAGACAGCATGCTGACTGAAATATAGTTCTTTGTAGCACGTTTAAAAGCAAAATTATGGATGTTGCCATGAACAAATGCTGCTTATGGCTCACTCTTCGAGTTCAGAAAATAACTGCAATGGGTCACACAAAAACAACATCTCTAAGTGCAGAATTTATCCTGTCGGGCTCGATATTAAGCCGCACAAGTAACCAAGCTTCAGCCGATATAGCGACACTCCTCGTTCTCGCTTATCTCGCAAAAAAATTAATTTTGTTTACTTCTCTCTACAATATTTCGTGGCACAGAGTAAAGGTGCATAAAGGCACGGAATTCTGTTTTTTTCATATATTTATAGACACAGTGACACTAAGATTTCGAGTGGAAATTGTTAGTATATGCGTCCCACTTGTAGCAAGTTGGTAAATTTTGAGTGTGCTGCGTTGCTGTAGAATTTTTTTTTTTTTACATTGCAGTCAGATGAACCGTATGGCAATGTGGAAACACTATCCGGTGCCGAAATGAAGAGCGTTCTGCGTGATCAATACAGGGAGTCCGAATCGCGCCCCCGGGAGAAGCCCCTTGCAGCCAAACTCGAAGAATACGCTTTTTATTTATTACAAGCGCCGGAAGCGAATGCAGGCACCGAAAACACTTCATGATCGCCATGTTTCGTGCACCACCTACGCTACACAGGATGGAAATAAATTAGGAGAGAGCATTACGTCACGCAGGCCACCTTGGCAATCCCACTATTCACGATCGCATTTCCCTCGCTTTTACCATCGAAATTGACGTCCCAACATATGAGCTTTCAGACTCAGATTCTTTGTAAGAATGTGTGGTTCTCTATAGTTATTTATTCATGCACACTTGTTGGGCTATCCTGCCATAGCTCTGCCAAGTTCTGCCTAGAAAACGGGAGCACTAAAACCTTCCGCGACAGGCGAGGCGATCACGTGCTGGGCTGATTCGTTCGGCTTCCACTGTGCGGCGCAATGCGCACTCTAAATTCTATTGCAATAGCAATAGATCATTCCTTTTCGTAAACGGCGTGACGTCACGAGCCGCGTGCAAAGTGAAGTGCGAGAAGTGTTCAAAAAGCTGGGGGGCGAAACGTTTCCATCGCACCATGACATCTGCTGCGATGGATTTGTCCGAGTGCGTGAGTTGACTGCCGGAAGGTGCCCGTCATCGGTACCTCGAGCAGCTTTTCGCCTGCGGTGAGTAGTACCCTAATCTTTTCTTCATGTGTGGCTAGAAAGACGATCCGTAGTGCTCGCCGAACGTGCAATTCTGCGACATATATGTTTGCCTCGTGAACTCGCTACCATACACAATACGGAAGGAATGAAATCGTACCGCTCGTTTAACGCGCATGGCCTTGCCACAGAGCGACATCTGGGGGCATTTGGTTTGACTCACTGAGCAATGAAATTGCATATGATTGAAATCTACAATTGCGATCAGGAAGCTCGATCACCATTGAATGGTTACGGGTCGACCAAAATCGTCATCGGAAATGCCTATATAGTAGCACTGTACCCGGATCCGGCTCGGGCGCGATCGAAATTTCTCGTGTGAAATCCAACGATGCGGCAGGAGGTTCAAGTGCTTCTTTGCAACAGTAACAAGCCACTTTTCACGTTGTTCACACTAATTTAATACAATATGTAAAGTACAGAACTGCCTACGTGTCACGGGGTGTTTTCATCAGAAACGCGAACGTGACCGCATTTGTCGCCCCCCCCCCCTTCCCTGTTTCCACCTGTGTCCACGCTCTAAATTAACTTCATCCTGACTGATAGAAGCACGACACCGCTATGGCAGCAGCCGCTTATTTCGTGTTTTCGACGGCAGCGCATGTTAACTCTACAAAATTTTTCAGCGTCGGACTGCTGCCATTTGTCCCGGCACATTGCCAGCACCCACGTTTGTCGCCGCTTCTCGTCTCGGAAACTAAAACGAAACTGTATTTTCTTTAGAGCATGAAATGTTTTACCTCCCGTTGTCGGCGAACTTCAAGCGACCTTGAGCCGAAAGTCAGAGCCGTTATCCGGGCATCGTTGCGAGAACAAAGCAACATCATCCGAGCAACCAGTTAAAGTTCATACAATGCGGTCTCTGGCCCCCAACTCTTCGTACAGCACCGCACTACATACGCTAGTTACTGTCCAAACAAGTTACAAGAAATATTGCTTCCGAGTTCTTCCTAATGTTTGTTCACAATTTCACTCAAGCTGTAACTTCTTGTACGCTGAACTATTATTTGGCATTTCCCGTAGTAACGTTCAAAAGGCAGATACGGTGCATTATGCACTTTATGGTCATATTTTGGCGCTCAAACAGTGTTGCCTGTGCTCTTTTCAACGCCAACGGCCTGCGTGTTCCGCGCCGCGGGTGATCTTCGATCATCTTCAAGAGATGGCACCATGCTGCGTGACGACACGCTTCTGTTTCTTCTGCCTGCCGAGACGAGACTTGCAACGAGGTTCAGTTCAAAACAGGTTCATTTTGGCTCAGTAATCTTTCAGGCCTGCATCGCGGAACCAATATGCTTTGCCGGTAGCCATTTCATGCTTACATCTACTGTCGATTGCGGGAGAGCCAGATTTTTTTTTTTTTTTTGGCATGTCAATTACGCACCAAATGACGCAACAGCTCACCGGCATGATGAACCGGCTCGCCAGGCGTGCCCAAAACACAGACAAAAAATAAAGACCGCACGCGACACAAGACGCTCTTAGTGCATGCCAACGCGCGTGCGGCGTGCTTTTTACCAACGAAACACTTCCCTGTGTACCCAAACATCACCTGATCAACTCATCGTGACGTTGGCCAGGAAGATTCTTTATACACCGTTTTTTTTTCTTTTTTTTCTTTTTTTATGACCGCGGCGTATTGCATAGGCAGTGGCGCCATCTATGGGCCGTCAACAGGCGGGGGCAGTCAATGATATCGTACCCTGGCCGAGAGCCTGGCGCTGACCGGTAATACCGAGGAGCAGCGAGCTGCACGCGCTGAGGTCACGAAGACCCGACTAGAGCAGTGGGAACGTCAGGGCAGGCGCGCCCAAAAATCTGGTAAAATAACAACCAAACAGTCCTTTGACTTTCCAGCTAGAGCCACCTCATCACAGCAACGGTGAACTCTGTTGCCGACGCCGGCCACGCCAAATGCGCGAGCCTCTGCCGGCTTCAGCTGATCGCGACCGACGAAGCGGCAACGCGGTTGGATGGGACGCGGGGGACGCGCTGACTTGACCCCGGCATGGCTGGTGGATCGGATCGTACTGGCTTTGGTGATGTCCGAGGCGACTGGTGAACAGTGAACCGGAACTATAGTGCCTAGAATACACTTACAAAGTATATTCTAGGCACTGTACCGGAACAACCAGACGGCCTCAAAGACACTGACGAAATGTGTTTTATGTTTTTTCTCTCTTTACTTTAGACGCCTCACTTTCTTTCCTTTCTTGTTTTCTACATCTCATGTGGCGTTAACGAACGCCTGCCCTGCGTAAAAAGGGATCAGGAGCACTCACTTACTTGTTGCTGGCATGGGCGAGCGATCCTTGTTGTATGCCAGGTATATATAGGCGCGCAGCTGTTTTTCGTGGTAGTTTTCACGTTCGCGTGGTATATTTCGTAGTGCGTGCTTTTTTCCACTTCGTTGTTGTTGTTGTTAGAACGTTTATTAAAATAATCAAAAAGTTTCCGCCCCCAGGAAATGAATCCATCAGGGCGGGGGGAGGAAACGCTTCTGTGAGACGTACTGAAGTGGTTTAAGTCGGCACGGGGGGGGAGTTTCTGCTGGCGTTGAGGCGGACGGAGCACTCAACGCGATGTGTGCACTTGTGTTGATTTGAATCAACAATCACCCTCGTGGATCAGTTCTGTATTTGTTGAAAATTCGTTTCACGAATGAGACCTTACTGCACCATTCTCACGGTAATTCTAAGCTGTGGTTCAGCAGCAACCAATAGTTACAAAAAATGGAGGACACTTAAGCTTCGCCTATAAGAGTGGAACGCGATAGCGTTATCGGGCGCCGTTCACATCGCATTTTTGTTTCAGTGGGCTTTACCGCAACGCAGCACATGAGAAAGCCAGCTTACAGTGACCAAGCTTACAGCGATCCCCTTAATGTCGGCTTCACCTTTAAACAGAAATGTATTGCTGGGAAGCCGTTTTTCCCATATAAGTCGTCTTATATTAAAATGTGAAGGCCCTTGTACCTTTTTTATTATTTTATTAATTGTTTGCGATTGCCCCGATGCGCGCGCGTGTCCAAAACGCATTAGGCCGGTGAAGTCCCAATTTGACCTGCCGAGGATGCGAGCGCCATCTGGATAGCATTTAAGCAAGTAAGTTACCCGAGCGCACCGTGTTGGGAAGGTAGAAATGCTGGAAATGGGGTTTGCGTTTGAGTTTCCTCGTAACAGAATTGTGTTTTCTCGGACATACATATTACAATCCGATGCCACCATATCTGTAGGTTCCGGTTAAGTTGTATTTTACTATTTTTCTGACGGATTTCACTGTGAGAGATTCAATTTTTGTTCACCAAAACCCTGCATCAAGTGGAGGGCCTGCGCGGTCGGGGTGGTTCGGGATAGTTTTCTCCTTCGCTAACACCTTGCGCCACGCGGACGGCCTTAGCGGTCAGGGTGGTTGGGGATGATTTTTTCCCCCACGGTCGCCGACATCCACGCCGACCCCGAATTTCCTGCCACACGGGGCCCTTAACGCTATCGCGTTAAAACATATGACGTCCCTAACAGCGTGGGTACGATTCTCCTGTAGAATAACTTGTGTTGTTTACTTTGATAAGCGCTGAAACTGTTATCTGTGAATGCAATGAGTGACGACCTCGTTTCTTGGATATTTCCGCCAGCGAACAAAATCGTTTTGGTTAGTAATAACAGCATATCGTACAATGTGAATCATACTTGCCGAGTGGTTGAGCGACCGGCTGCGCACAACGCGTGCGTCCGAAGCAGCGGTAGATTCCCGGTTAGAGACCTGTATGTTCAATATATCACTTGTCGCAAGCATGCGTCATGACCTTGCGAGGTTTTACTGTGGTGTTGGCGAGTATTTCCTTTTTCAAATTTTTTTGCGAAAAAAAAACAGGTTGAAATAATTTTCGTGTCTGGTTCTTCCCGTTCTCTACGACGCACTCACCCGCTTTCCAGAAATTATGTCCTCACAAATAACCATCTGAGTATTTTTATACGATCACCTTTGAACATTATTGCTTTAAAGGGCTAAAATGCAATGCTGAAGCACAAAGCTTATATCTATCATGCTGATTTTCCGACCGCAATGATCGCTGTGTCTAACAACGCCACCGCCCTCATGGATGAGGCTAATGGAGACATAGCATAGCGATTTTAAGTCTACTATATTTGAAATGCGTGACAACGATGGCGGTGGTTGACGCAAATGCGGTCGGTGCTTAGAAGTATCGAAATCGCATTGAATTGGCCGTATACAAGCCCTCTCATGCTTCAGTTCCCAAGCCAAGCGATCAGATAGTGAAATTATCTTCCCAGTCACACTGGTGATTCACAAACGCCGGTTCTCTTCGTCGAGTGAAAACTGATACAGCGAGAACAGTTCACAAAATATACACACACAGTGGCTGATGATGCACGTCTCGTGTTAGCGCAGCCAGAAGAAATTCCGGCAAACTTTATATAGTTACGACTGTGCCTATAAAGGCGTCACGGTGGTTCTTCGATGACTTCGTATGAGCTGACATCATATAAATTTCACGGAGAGCGAGCTAAATAAAACCTTTCCAAATCGTTCCCTAGCACGCGACTTCAACACATTCAAGCAGCGCCGCACCGGCTCGATCAATCCAGAGAGCAGGAAATGTTCGCCGTGCGCCCTTTCCTCCTCGCCCGATGAAATGGTCTATATCGACATTCCAGGCAAATTTTCGCCATCACCGTCTCCGTGATGTTACGTATATACTTTAGTATTATATGCGATAGACCCTTTTCACGGCGATCCCATGGGCGCCACCATATTTGATCTCGTGGTGAAGCGTCTATTGGTTGCCTCAGCTGCTGTGCATGGCTATCAGCGGCGCACAGCGAACCAGCTCGGCCGTGCTCTCATCGCATGCCGGTGGTGCCACAAATATCAGCATGCTTTCTTGGCGTAAAATTATCCCGAGGAGAAGGTAAAGCGGCAACAACAGTAACAAAACATTGCTGCTTGTAAACATTGGCTTGTAAACTGTATTCCGTTTATACCCTGAACCGCCGGTGTAAGGCATTGTTTTCTCAGCCTAGAAAACAATTTACTGTATGCAATCCTTGCCATTTTTTAACACGAAAGTGTTTTATGCCGGGGTCCACCAAGACTTCACTGACGTATTTCCGTCACGGAAATACCTCATAGAACATAATACAAAGAAAGAAACCAGAAGAAAAAGTTCCACAAACATGCAAAATTTGGAAATCGAACCCACGACCTCTCGGTCCGCGACGATAGATCGCCGAGCGTTTAACCCATTGCGCCACAAACGCATTTGCAGAGAGCTACACAGACGCGCCTTATATATCTAACACTCCTCCGTGTACCCGCGCTCTTGCTCGGGGCGGTGCCGCCGCCTACGAGCAGAAAAGAGAAGTACTGCATTATGACACTAACGCGCACCGACAGTGAACGCTTCGGTGGTCTCAGCACTACGACGCCTCGATGCCAGCATTCGAAGGGACGCTGGCATCAAGAAGCACTACCAACGCCACCTAGGTGGCGTTCACCGTACTCAGCACAGCGGAGCGTGGCCTCCGCAATTAGCTCTGAAAATGTTTCTGGAGTTGATCGCGGAGGCTGCAATTACGACGCGCTGTACGCGCTGATTTGACTCGGTGACGATTCAGTTACGTGCTTTGTCTTGCGCGTTGTGTTAGTGTGTCAGTTACGTGCTTCGTCTTTCGCGTTGTGCTAGCGTGTGCAGCGTAGTGCAGCTTCCATATGCACGACGGTTGCTCATGGTCATCGACGTTGGTAGTCGTGATGGAGGAGACGTGCCACCAGGCGTCAGCGTGGGTGCATCAACGCCTAAGGGCGCTTTAGCCACAAAACACCAATAGACATTATATATCAATGTGCAATAAACATTACACTACTTCTGTGAAGACACGTTTCACTTTCGTGTTCTATACCGATTCCTATATAAGAGGGATCAACCACATGTTTTTTTAGTTATTTTGCATCAAGTAGCACTTAGAGTAAGACGATCCTTTTGAAACCATGCTGCAACATGATCGGCTGTATACGCTTGCAGTTGCTGGTGCGCGGCTCGCATGCAGTTTTCTGCGCAAGGTACTTCTACGGCGTTTTTCACAAGTAAATCCGTCCTCGATGATCGTAGCCTCTTTACCGTTTTCAATATTCGAACTGAGAGTAACGAAAGACAGGCCAACCTCGCTAAGGTTACCGTTTCGTAAAACGTAAAAACAACGTACTCCCCGCGGGCGGGCGTTCGTTTGGGAGATTAAAAGCTGGGGCGCTTTTTCGCTTCCACTTTTTTGATGTTCTATGTTAAAGGCATAGGAAGACGACTTCAAAACAGCGAATTAGGACTTGATTTATCCTACATGCGTAGTGAACAAATGGGGCTACAAAAAGTCCCTGGACTGATGTATGTGGACGACACTGTGCTACTAGCGGACAATACAAGAGATTCACAGACACTTGCGAATATCTGTGGCAACGCAGCGATAAATCTAGGCCTTAGGGTTAGCAGAGAGAAATCAGGAATTATGATGTTTAATGAAGAGACGAGCAATAATGTGGTGTCCATTCGACAACAAGTCATACCCACAGTCAAGGAATTTAAGTACCTCGCCCTATACATAAACGAATGAAAGACTTACTCAAGAACCCACCAAGACAATCAGAAAATAAAGGGGAAGCTGAATGCAGCAATAATGAAACATAGGGCCCTGTGGGGCGACACTAAGTATGAGGCGGTGCGTGGAATCTGGAAAGGAGTAATCGTGCCATCGCTAACGTTCGCAAATGCCATTCTATGCTTCAAATCCGATATCTTGTTGGGGTTTGAAGTTAACCAAAGATCAGTAGGCCGGTTGGCTTTGGGAGCCCACGGTAAAACCACTAGTAAGGCAGTGCAAGATGACATGGGCTTGGGCATCTTTTGAAGTCAGAGAAGCGGAAAGCAATATTAGTTTTGAAGAAAGACTCAGGAACATGGATGACAATAAATGGGCGGATAAAGTGCACAATTATCTGTATCTGAAAAGCGTGGACACAGAATGGAGGAAAATGTCAAGAAAGTTGGCAACCAAGTGCACGATAATTGAAACTGTAAATAGACAACCAGGAGTCATCAGAAAGAAAGTGAGATAAATATACACAGTGAATTAGATGCAAAGAATGGAAACAAAAAGCTCAATGGATGAAGAAGAAGAAGACTTTTATTATTCATTCACGAAAATAAAAGCACACTAACAGGATATACAGAAGGAGGTCCCAAAGCTCAAGGCTGTAAGGGGACCTCCTGTTCTAATTATTAAGAACAAAACAAATTAGGTTAGAGCAAATGCAGCAAAGTTGTAAAGTTGTCTACAAATAATTACACACTACAACAAATGAATTGAAACATTATATAATAGCACACAGAATTACGCTTTCAACAAATAAAAAGTAACAAAAAATACAGGTTAATGCAAATGCAACAAAGAAGGTAGAATTGTTACCATGTATCAACGCAAGAAAACAAGTAAACTGAAAACATGGCATAACGCTGAACAGAATTACACCTTGTAACGAATTAAAAACAACGCAAATCAGGGGAAGTTAAATGTAGCCAAGGGGCAGAATTTTAACAAGTATTGACACAAGGAAACAAGTGGACTGAGAAGTGGTGATATGTTAAACAGATACTGATGGTTTACACGTAAATGAAGCAAACAGAACATGTCAAATTACGTCAGAGCATTCACAAGTTTACAATATTTACATTCACAATATTTACAAGAATGAGAAGAAATAAATTAGAAGCGAAAATTTGTACGATAACAGAAAGGGCAGTGCTTTGCTAGTAGAGGCTCGAGCCGGGTGCCTAGGGACCAAAACATACCGGAACAAATATTCGGAACTAGATGAGGCATGTGTATGCTACAGCAAAGGTTCGGAGACCACTCAACAAATCCTAATGGAATGAGAAGGAATTCACCCAAGTGAATTCCTTCTCCCATGTGCACGCTACCGGCGTACTCACGAGATACGTTTATTTTCGCCGGTAGCGTGCACATGGGCTAAGCGACGTATAGGTCGCTTATTCGTATATTCGTACATGGGCTAAGCGACGTATACGTCGCTTAGCCCATGTGCACGCTACCGCCGTACTCACGAGATGCGTTTATTTTCGACTCTCGGAAATTGTGTGACTATCGTAGAGATAATTGCGAAGAGAAACGTGCAAGTCACGTCTCTCAGTGCGAAGAATAGCCACGCGTAGCTATCTATAGTATACTGCGGCACAGCAAAGGGATGTGACACCGAGTACTCTCAACCGTAAGTAGAGGGATAACCTCGGAGTTTGGCACGTTGTAGGTGCCAAAATTAGAAGTAGAGGCGTCTATCTTAACAGGTAAAATCGAATTTGAACTGCACTTAATGTTGACTTTCATTAGGCGGCGAGTTGCAGGCACCACTCCGCTCTCGGTAGCTTTGGCAGTGCAGGGTCTTCAAGAAGTAGCGGGAACACCGGAAAAAGGCATCACAGGCGATCTTTGATTGTCAATAACTCAGCTGCTGCTGAACTCATTGAAGTATACTTTCTCCTGCAAAGTAGTCCTGCAAATAGTCTGTTTTAACTCTAAATGCACTTCTTGACTTCAATAGAAAATACCTTAGGACCCCTTTAAATCTGCTCAGGGTTCTAAAAAGTGCAAAACAATATTAGTGCTCACGACCTGAAAGTGATGTAATTTCAGTGCTATATACCGCTCCTTACGGACAGAGAAGTGATACGCAGTGGCGGCTGTAAGATGCAGATTCCAGACCCCACACGGCGTGTTAAGGCTTTTCAAGGAGCCAGGAATTTTGGCACACCCGTACATATTACATCTGCGTATATATAAAACACCATCTGAAGAGTTCATAGAGGAGGCTAAGCCTTGCTATCGCATACTGCTTCGCCCTTCGTACGAAACTGCAAATAATTTTTTTCTGCCCTACACGATCTATGTGAGCGCCATGTGCGTGGTTTCTTTATCGGATGCCTCGGCGGTCTGGCCAAGATAAGATTCGTCAAGATTAGCTTCTGCAGGCGTGCTCTGGTTTGTGCTGTTTTTATCGTAGCGAGTGAAAGAACCGCAGCCACCGTGCGCCTTCCGAAGATCCCAGGAGCTGTTTCTTACTTTCACGAACAGGAATCGAGCACAGTAGTTTCTGCGTCTGGAGTAGTCGCACACCAGTGGTCATACGCCTTCTCGGCACAGCGGTAGTGGTTTTTAAAACATTAATTAATTCTTGAGCCTTATGTTTACAGCCTATTGAGGGGTCGCGCAGGGTGGCCGGGAGCTTATGGCTCTCAGCGACTCTTGAAGCCCAGCCCATCATCGGCGTTTGTGTAGCTGGGTCCGAACTGGACACCGCGACCTCCCATCGCTCTATGTCGGTGAGTTTCTCGGCACAGCGAGCACACGTTTCCGGAAAGTTTCTGACCAGACAACACACAAGTGTTGTCCTATACTACTTGACGTCAGAGAAGCCAGGAAAAGTGGCGCTCGCTGTTGGTGAGAGGGGCTTAGAGACGAACCCTTCAAATTAATTAAAAATTAATTCTATGGTTTTACATACAATTATTTGGCTTCACATGGCTCTGACTAACAACATTCGGCACCCCGTTTCCCCTTTTTCCTGCTCAACGAAGTTCACAGTGCGAGTAGAAGCGCTGGGAAACGCTAAATAGACGTTTTCATAGTCCTGGAGGACTCACCATGTGTGCAAAACGTTTTGCGTTTTAGACTAAACGAAATGTGCGTAAATGACTATTCCAGTCCACCATTTCTAGCTATTTTCACACATTATGAGGTGTTAGAAGTAGGCGTCCCCGGTGTCGTCAGTGAAATAATCGACGAACCTTGTTTATACTTGGCGAAAATGAGGATCATATTACGGGTGATGTGTCAGGGAAATTGTACTGTGCGGACTAATTCAGGCTCTTACAGCGCATTTCATATGGAAGAGCTCCAAAGAAATATGACGGGGTTGTACGAGTGCCCGGGGTGGCAAGGGACTTAGCGCATTGTCTTTGATTAGCTCTTATTGCCACAGAGAATGCGCTTGTTGAAAATGAGAAAAAAATATTCCTGTTTGGCGCCCAATGTCAAGCGAGCGTGTAAAAATTATATTCTTTTTTTTTTAATTCAGCGTTACACAACCGTTTTTCGCTATGTTTAATAAACCACTATCGCATCGCACTACTGGCAAGAAAAAAATTGTAAATAAGTTTTTAATGAGAACATTTGGGGCCCTTGTTACATGACACGTTTGGAGCCAGTCACATTTGAATGCAGCCCCGTTTGTAAAAGAAATCTTGAAAGTCACAACAAATTTGAGATAATCATCATCGAATACCAACGCTCTATTCGGTCAGCTTCGAAACCGAGAGTGCTGGCAGCGTAGGAAAGGCAGCCCCACTACCACACCAGACAGAAATGCGCCCATGACGAAGTTAATGGCGCCGTTTTACTGATGACACATCGCAGCAGAACGATGAGAACACGGTTTGCCAGGAAGAATGTGCCATATCAGTTTAGTTTCGTACTTCGTCGCGCTTTTTTCCTCGGCGACTTTCCACGTGACCACGTTTGTTTGACGTGATAGAGGGGCCGGTGTTGCTGCGCTCCCAGCGAACTCGGCTTCGATGTTTTCTGTTTAGAGAGTTAATATTCGCTGATGAATATTTCAAATTACGTGCCACTTCAAGGTATTTTTCTTAGTCACATATTTAAGCAACCTCATTAAGCCAATTGGCCATTTGTGCAGTTTCGCGAAATGGCTCTAAGGACAAAAGAAAGACTGAACATTTTGGTAACTTTTTCTGAAACAAGCTATTAGCGGTGAAAATTCGCAACGGCTAGAAACTCCTCTAGAGTAATGCCACTTTCTCTACCTTAATAGCTTTTCTTTATAAATGATCCGTAGAGTGCCAAAAAAAAGACTTTCAGCCCTTCCACTGGGGTGGAGATGCAAGACCGGCGAAGCTGTACTATGGTGGGAATTATGTATTTCCAATTATGACTACTAAGATGTGATGGTGTAATTGGTTCTTTGAACTATTAAAGTATAAGAAATATATATGATCCGGCGGTTTTCCTTTATTTAGTGACCACAGGGACCACCATAGGGTGTACGGCACAGGTTGGCACGCTCTTCATATACATGTCACCAACGCCGCGCGTGTTCGGTGCGAACTATATAGAGAGCCCACATGCAAAGAGCCTACATGCAATGCTGTTTTAGGGTGGTGAAAGCCTTTATAAGGGTACTTGCCGCCACCAGCTAAACAGGTGGGTTAAATCTACGGCACAAAATGGCGAAAGACCAGCCTACAGACCAAGTTTCTTGCAACCCATGGTGACGTGACACTAATTAACTTCTTTTAATAAACTTTGGCCTCAGCAGCCAGAAACAAATCGCGAGTCTGAGCGCCGTACACGGCACGTCTACGTTTCAGTTAAACAGACTAGTAAGGACAGTCTTTATTACAGCACACTTCGAAAAACACCCTTTATATATTATGCACAGCTCGAAGGCTCCCTAACTACGCGCTCTTTCCAGCGCCGTCTCCTTCCTGCGGCAGCTCTTCGACATGCGCGCGCCCCTTTTGAAGTGCTTAATTTGTAACCGCCGGCTGGGTGTGAATAATGCGCTTCCCCTCAGAAATCTCTCTTTCTCTTCGCGCTGGTTACTCTCGCGCATACAGTAGCAAACTCTCTCGAGTAACTGGGAATGCTCGCGCTGGTGGACTGGCGCGTTCGCCTGCTGGCGGGTTTCCTAGTGCGAACAAGCGCAAAACGCCACCGCCGTCGACAAGAGTGCTGCGCGTTGCTGGTGCTGCTCCCCTGCCTCCCGTCCCCCCACGGCCTTTCGCGCGACGGAAGAAGTCGCCTTTGCTCTCCGCCGTGCGTTCGCTCCCCGTGAAAGCGCGCGTCCCTCGCACATACAGCATACGGCCAATGAGATTTTTTTTCTACACGCGGACAGGACCATCGGATACTGAGCCCTTAACAGCTTCGCTGTAACAAAAACGTATATACAATCAACATGTTTTGATCAGAATTGTGATTAACCGTGTGGAAGGATACATTGCAGGGGAGCTGCTTAGAGCAGTCATTAACTGTAATGGTTATATGCCCGCGTCTTTCTTTTCCTGTCACTTTCTGCGATATCACATTCACAGTAACACAGTCGTAAGTGAGCTGTACAACGCCTAATACATCATTGTAACGATTCCTGCAGTTATGAAACCCCAATGCCAAACTTTCTTAAACCATTTCAGCGCTCCATTGGTTTTACAATAACCACATGTGCTTTCCGTACTTTTCGAACAGAAATAATCGTCTAAATTATTAAGGGCATACGCAGACGATAAATGAAAATAATTAACGACTTCGTCTCTTCAAAAACGTGGTAGCACATGCGGTTGCATGCTAACATCGTTGTAGCCATGGTGAACGAATAGCAGTGAATCTGATCATTTGTGTCGGAAGTTCTTTGTTTGAAATTCGGCGCTTCCCTAGCGGGGGGGCAACAACTCTACAGTTGGCCTAAATTTAGTTGTGAGCCCACTATCGACCAATAGCGCCTAAGGAAGGCCTGTTCTGGGTCGTTATTTCGTTCGCCAATGTTTCACTTTTTGCGGATTTGTCCATGTTGGATGCAATTTGTTAACTGAGAAATCTGAGAAACAACACACTGCAACCCCTAGAACATTCTCATAATTGTACTACAACAGCTTTTCTACGAACCAATTCCTGTTTCGTTTACGTCGTATGCGATATAATGTGATAGCACATATGAAAGAAAGTCGTATGTGGCATAATGGGATGACGCAGAAGGTGGTCCTGCGAGAACAAAACATCTCGATGTTTTGGCACTTACTCCGGCTCCCTCAGTCAACTATACTGCTACATGGTGCCACGGAGCGATTGACGCCTGCCTATTTCACTGCATCGCCAACGTGCTAAACTCTAAGGACAGATGTCTCCACAGTGAACTGTACAAACTGTAAGCCCATGTGTAGAGTTGAGAAGCTTGAACGACACTGTACAAGTTCGAATGTTTACCCTCGAGATTTGTTCCAGTGATGCTCTAGCATCCTACGTGCTCCGAAAAACAGGAAGAGAAGCACTGTACTTTTGTATAAAAGAAGGTTGAGCGTTCAGTTGAGCACATCCTTCAGTTAATACAATAAATTTCGCAATATTTGGCAAAACAGTTTCTTAATCTGGCGTTACTGTTGCAGACTTGCAGTGGGGTGTATCGCAAAAGAGCTTTTTCTGGCACTACAAGAAGGTATTCTTGTATTCAGACCTACATCTTGGTAAATATTCTAACAAATAACTCAGCTCTAAACTGCACAATCTGTCCATTCCCCTCACACCGTAAAACCGACAGAAGTGAACGCTATATTTGAAGTTTCTAAGTATTCGCCCTTGTGTCAACAATTTCAGACACTGTGGCGCAGTAGCGAAGAGGAAATACGTGAATTTCCCTCGATGTTACAGTAGTGTGTGTCGTTCCCACTTGTCTTTTAACTTTATTCGCGTTCTGTTTTAATTGCAAACGAAAGAGCAACTACGCCGTTGCTTATTCACCGTGAAGTTCGTGCATTCATATAAAAGCTATGGACTCCGTAGGAGCCGCAACATGCCTTTGTTCACTGGAACTAGGTCTATTGGAGATCGATGGGCCTTCCCCGCTGGCTCGACCAGGCACAGCAACGATCGAAGAGCGCAGCAGGAGCGTGGCCGAGGCTGAATGATGTTGCGAGCGGCTATCTTCCACTGCCATCTTGGCCTATCCACGCTCTATTATCTTTATTCGCTAATGGTGTTTTGACACGGACGTCTTTGCCATGCACGTGGAGCACTTCACTTGGAATAGAACAGCGTGGGCAGCTGAGCGTACTTGGTATCGTGCTTTTATACGAAAAGAGCGCTCAATTTTTTTTTGTCATCTTGGCCTATATACAGTCGGAAATGCACTCCAGAATATGACATCTAAGGCCTCTCTGAATTGCTATATTTTGGCAGGATTCTTTCTTTTGTTCATTTCACTTGTATCGTTAGTAATATTGGCACCACGATATCTTAAAGGCGTGGCCTCGTGGAGCAGAAGTAGAACACCG
The DNA here is from genome assembly GCF_013339745.2 of Dermacentor silvarum. Taxonomy (NCBI): domain Eukaryota; kingdom Metazoa; phylum Arthropoda; class Arachnida; order Ixodida; family Ixodidae; genus Dermacentor; species Dermacentor silvarum. The sequence continues at coordinate 81,436,769 of NC_051163.1, read as the reverse complement.
GGCTTCTAACTTGAAGGTCGTAAGTTTGAATCCTCATCCAGTCCACTACATTTTTCAGGCTTGGTTTGGAGCCTCACACCGGCTAAAAAAATGCGGAGAGCCAGTGGGGCTACACTAGTCCAGGTGCTACGAAATTAGGAAGGCCCACTAAGCTTCATAAAGGTCCAGTATTCGGCCACTACCCCCGTCATGACTCTTGCAATTAACCTGTGGCCCTCGGTCCTCAGCGGCCGCGGAGGACCTGGCCAAAGTAGAGGTCAGACCTGCGACTGGGCCGGTGGAGGCTAAGAATCTCTGGAAGCGGGCAGGCCGCCACCCGAAACTGAACCTCAACGTTTAACACGCGGACCCTCTGGAGTGAGGATAGTTTAACGGGGCTCATTGAGGAATTACCAGGCATTGGCTGGTATACTCTACGCATTACATGGCCTGCACAGCTCTATTTATTCCTCCTAATGTCAACTAGAATATCCGCTATACCCGTTTGCTCTTTGAACCACACCGCTCGCTTCTTGTCTCCTAACGGTAGGCCTAACATTTTACGTTCCAGCGCACGCCGTAACTCAAGAGTTTGTGGATAAGAAGGTCAAGAGAAACAACATCAAGTGTTTTTGACAGGTATCAAACTGTCTCCGATTAGCAACAGCGGGTCCCGCAGCATCAATAAAGGAAACAAGGTTTGTTTCCACAGACCTGCCTTGAACAAAGCCATGTTGGCATTTACTCGTTCTAATTTTATGCTTAAAGAAAAACAACAGACATGTAAACATAGCTATTTTAAACACTTTTACAAACGGAGACAAGAGGGACACGGGGCGATAATTTTTCATGTTACTCATGCTGCCAGTTTTATGAATTGGCACAACTGTTGCATTCTTCCAACAACAAGGGAACGCACTCGTACGGAAATCAAGGTTAAACATGTCCGAAAGGAGAAGAACAAAAATAAAAGAACAGCTTTGATAACAAAACTTCGTAATCGGTCGTAAGCAAGAGAATGCTTTGGTTTCAACTTACATATTGTCACGTAGTAGTGACAGTGAAGAAAACAGTCGTAAGACTGTGTATGACTAAATTGATTCTTTATTGGGCGAACCTGTGCGCACAAAAGCAAGCTACACTCGAAGCACAACGAAAGTGGTGAACACAGTCGGCGATCATCGAAATCTGGTCAGCGGCGAAACATAGAGTAACATACGGATTACAAGAGTGGCCACTCCAGCCTAAAAGCGGCCGAGCTACGCAGCTTCATGCCGCCCGCTAGAGGGCAACACAACACTCCCTGTCTCCAAGGGAACGCGCGTACTAGCTATCTACTGTAGTAATTTTCCTATAGTGCACTATACGTCTACTTGTCTATGTGGCTGTAGACGTAGACGTTATCAACGGGATCAGCCGGCCGTGAGCGGTGGATGATAAGACTAGTATATAGAATGAAGCATAACGCATCGCTACAAGATATCGTCCATGGTGTGATCAGGCAAGGTGACGCTACAAAAGATGTGCGATAACGTCTGCGTGGTCTTTGCTGGGTTCGTCCATAGAGAAAGAAATTCAACTCTGCCAGACGTCTGTCTGCTTGGCTGCTGCTTGGTAAGAAGGCCTTCATTACGTTCTTTTATCCCTTCATTACTTTGCAAATTGCTTATGTATTTGTCACTTCAGCCGTAAGTTGACATTTGTCACATTGTTCTGTTCGGCGCAGAGAGCTTTTTGTGTTCTTCACTTCGCGCATGATGTTCGTGAATTACTGCACATTATGTAAGAAACAGCAATTTGGAATGCTGCGCAGTACGTTTGCGAGAAAATCGTATCTTGGTGCGAGAAAGTGAGTCGGCACACGCCGGTATACGTAGTGTGAAATCAATGCACGCGTGTGCAATTGTGTGAAAGAATGCAGTTATGCTTAGGATCGTTATTAGTGGCGTGCGCAGATTGCTCGAAGCCTTTGTTACGAGCGCAATTAGAGAGAACTAGCGAATTGAGAAGAATGTTTGTAAGCTGTGGCTACGACGTATTCTGAATAAACACTCCTGCCTCAGTAGCGCATGCATGGCACCGAAGGTTGCTATTTTTTTAGCTGCGACAATTGCACGTGACGCTTTTCGCGAAAGGGTGATCTTAAGTGCGTAGGTGAAAATTTGTGCGAAGGCGGGAGGGAAAAAATAACCAATAGTTTTTTTGGTTTTTTTTTTTTTTTTTCAGGTCATGCCGACCATAGTCAAGTACTACGGGAATTACTGCTGTGTTGCGAGGTGCAGTAACAACGGACGGCAGGACAGGGAGCGTGGTTGGCTTGAC
>NC_051163.1:81399637-81434368 GCF_013339745.2 Dermacentor silvarum | reverse complement strand
TCTCCGAATAGGTGTTGCGTGCCCACCCCATCGTTTTTGACAAGCACCATGTGAAGCACAACGTGACCTGACAAAGTGGCGTGACCCAGCTTCTCGCGGTCTTGCAGGACGAACCCCCCGCCACCGCTGGCGTCGTTGCTTTGGCGAATGCTTCTACGCGCCGTGCATCGCCAGCAAGGTGTATGCCAGCAGGCTTAGCATCATCGTCGTTGCAAGCAGTGACGAAGAGCCGCAAAATAAAACATGCAAACTCTACACGAGAGGAGATAAGTGCGAAGTTTCAATAGAGTGTATAGAAAGGCGGAGTGAGTCCAGCGAACGCCTTGGCAAGCGCCCATAGGCTGAGGCGAGCTCACAGGCAGAGTAGCTGTCGTCTGCTCGACGCACCGTCTTTGTTGCGTCGTTCGCATCGTTTCGGTCACGCTTCTCTCCATTTAGTTGACTGCATTTTGTTGACAAAATCACTGTTTCCATCACCGAGTATGAAAACTAGATGCAGCAGAGTGAAACGCCTGTCAAAGCTCCATGCTGCTGCGGGGTAGGGTCTGCGACGCCGCAAGGCGTCTGGCCGACGTTCCGGCGGCGCGGTAGGCAAGCAGTATGAACGACGCGAATTTCGGCGGCAGGAGAAATCCGTTCGCTGTAGACGCCGGATTCCCCAGTGTGAACGTGCCCTAAAGGCGAAAAGAAGCTGTCGCACACATAGAAATGTCCCCGCGAACGCTTCATCTTCTAACGGGAGACGCTGGTGGCAATGCCTTCACAACCTCCCGTGCTCTCGCTCGCTCGGTCAAGACGCGTGACGTCATGGTGGCAGCCAGTGGGCCTGAACTTTTGTAGCGTTAGCTACACTGGCCTAGCCAAGCCCGTTTCGCGCGGCACATCAAGAGCCGTGCTGCGCATGCGCAAGGATCAGTGATGTCACACCGGAGCCACCGGAGCCGGCACCTCTCGCGCACTCCGCCGCCGCCGCGCGCGACTCACCGCCGCCGGTGTGCGCATTCCAGAGGAGTGACGTCGTAGCCGTGGTAGACGCACTGGCGCCGGCGCGCGCTCGCTGCGCAGTCGCCGTCTGACACTGCGCTGGAGCCGCTGCGCTTCTGACTGGCGTTTGCCAGTGTGATATAGCCGTGGAGAAGGAGAGCGCAAATGCTGCTCAACAGCGCAGAAGAACGCAGAAGCTTGACTCATCGGATCCCGAAGTAGTCGCCTGGCAATTAGCGGTTGAGCGTAGGAGTAATGAATACATGTGCCACATAATACGTATACCGCGTGTGTGTCATTGGAGCAGCAGTAAGCATGACAATCAAGCTAAACCTTGACAATCTAGACAACCAGGAAAGCTAAGAATAATCAGCTGAACCTTTGCTAACGCTACGTATATCCTGGCATAGCCGAGCTAAGCCACTGCAACTTTTTTTTCTAGGTGGCATTGACTCTCCTTGGGCTCTCACCCGCCTCTCCTCTAACCAGGTCAACAACGGCGTTTAGCCGTTCCGTCTCGTAGCCAGAGTTTTGACAGCGGTTGTGTGCGGTCACACATACAACGCGCACAACTGTTGTCGACGGCGGCGGCGTTTTGCCCGCGTTCGCACCGAACGCGCGCGGCGTTGGTAACGTGTTTATGAAGAACGTGCAAACCTTTGCCGTACACCCTATGGTGGAGTACCATAGCGACCATAAGGCCATGGTCCCTGTGGTCACTAAATAAATGAAAATCACCTGATCATATACATTTCTCATTTTTTAATAGTTCGAATAACCAATTACACCATGACATCTGTATAGTCATAATTCGAAATACATAATTGCCACCATAGTAGAGCTTCGCTGGTCTTCCATCTCCACAACAGTGGAAGGGCTGACAGTCTTTAGGATCGAAGCACCTTAGTTTCGAGCCTTGTCCCTCGTCGTCATCTGTTGTCCGTAGCTCTGGGTTGCATGTATACTGTGTATACCAGAGCATGTACATGTGTGCTGTACACATGTACACTATATATATACCGGGGATTCACGGTTACCAGAATGATCCCCCGGTGCTTCGACCACTCCTCATCTTCTCTGTGGTAGCTGTATTATTATTGCGCATCAAAATGTGGCGCCATTCAAACTGTATAAAAACGATCTGGTATGCAGCTTCGAAGAAGTCTCTTTTGCCGAACGTTCATTTCGAAAGCCTATTTTCACATGTCTTGTGAAGTATTATAATAGTTCGGGATAATTACCTCGGTTGTTTCAAAACCCTAAAAACGGAGCTGTTTCTAATGCGATTAGCATTATTTTTCTACTTCAGCCGTTTTAAGCCTATCTATCTATCTATCTATCTATCTATCTATCTATCTATCTATCTATCTATCTATCTATCTATCTATCTATCTATCTATCTATCTATCTATCTATCTATCTATCTATCTATCTATCTATCTATCTATCTATCTATCTATCTATCTATCTATCTATCTAGCTATCCTCTTACGACGACCCAGTGGCCAAATTCTCTAATAGATTGAGCCTCTAGGTACGTGCTCGTGTTGACGTCATGGTCGTTCAATCGTCATTCTAGCATTGCTATCCGTCTCTCGTCAAGCGGTCGTGGTCACGCCTTCCACGCCGACCCAGTGGGTCGCGTTAATTACTAAACATATTTTATGGTTTCATGCGCCAAAACCGCAATCTGATCGTGAGGTACGCCGTAGTGGCTGACTTTTGCATAAATGCCTTAATCTTATTCCGGTATCGTTTCGATCACCTGGAGTTATTTAACGTGGAACCAATGCACGGTACACGAGCGGTTTTGTATTTCACCCCCATCGAAATACGGCCGCCACGGCCGCAGTTTAGACCAGCCACGTCGTGCTTAGCAGCTTAACGGCAAAGCCACAAAGCACCCACGGCGGGTCAGCGGGCCAAGTTGTCTCATAGCTCGGACCACTAGATGTGCTCTTGGTGGTAATGCTGTCGTGGTAGTGGCGCATCGCCGTCATTCCAGCTTTGTCAATTGCCTCTCTTCATACCATAGCCGTCACTCTATCGTCGCCAAGAAATGGTCGTCATGCGATTCCCCACATGTCGTTTTCATGTCATTGTCGGCATTGGTTCGTCATAACACAGTCGCGGTCGTGCGTTATTCGCCATTCTGCGGTCGTTTTAATCGTCGTTCTAAATTCGTCGTTCGACTCTCGCCACGCTTTCGTCATTATTGCATCGTCGTCACATCGTCGTCGTCACACCATTTTTTGTCATGCCATCGGCGACAAGCGTCTAGCCGAAATACGTGGCCAATACCTTGCGATAGCCAATCAATTTCTAATCGATAATTGACACATACTCAATAATTCTGGGAAATGCTGTGGATGACTTGGTAGTTCTTAGCCTAGCCTGACTACGTGGCCAATACCTTGCGATAGCCAATCGATAGCCAATCAATGGCTAATGGATAGTCGATCAATTATCAATAAAATTTGGAAAATGCTGGGGATGACTAGGTAGTGCTTACTTAACCCAAATGCGTGCCGATACCTTGCGATAGCCAATCAATAGCTAATCGATAATTGATCAATAATCCGTAAAATTCGGAAAATGGTGTGGATGACTTGGTAGTGCTTAGCCTAACCCAAATACGTGGCCAATACCTTGCGATAGCCAATTGATAACCAATCAATAGCTAATCAATAATCGATGAATACTCAATGAATTTCGGAAAATGCTGGGGATGACTTGGTAGTGCTTAGCCTAACGCAAAAGCCAGGACTAGCTAGGTGCCCAGCAGATCCACTACCTCTTTCGCATTGCGGCTCCAGTGCAAGCTACGCTACTTTTTTTACCATTGTAAAATGCTCGCGAGTGACCCAAGGTTTCCTAGCCTTTCGTGCAGGTTTTAACGTATTGAAAGAGAAATGTTTTGCGTAGATGCGCTGAAAAATTTGGATGAACTCATCATACGCGTTATCGACACTTTTACTTTCATATACAGATGACCAGTTCTGATTGTATATATATGTCAAGTATAAAACCTTCAAAACCTTGAGATGTAATTATCTGTACGGTTGGCAGCACCTGCCGCGTATTTTTTCTTAGAGGTTTGCAAAAGTAGCTCATAAATATGGGACAGGGGTCACTAATATCCGATGTTATTGTGTTAGCGCTGTAAATTACTATGTAAATATTAGTCGCTACAAAATCTAGTGCCGATGCAGTGGAGCGTGTAATTCGAATTGGCATATTAGAGATGTTTAGCTCACGGGTGGCACGATTCACGGCCACTATGTTAATATTAAAATCTCCTGCAGAAATAAGGGGAAAATTATTACAAGCATATTCCAACAAAATCTCGTAAAACTTCATGAAACTTGCTATGCTTCCATTTGGCGGTCGCTAAAAAACAGAGATAAACTCACCCTTAAATTGAACGGTAAGTATTTCATAGTCACCTGTTACCTTACTAAATTCAGGGACAACGCGGCAATTCTTTTTTTGTCGTAACGAGCAATGCAACCCCCCCCCCCCTCCTAGCTTATGTGTCCGATTAAGGTAGTATGTATTGTAGCCATCAAGAGTAAAAAATCGTTCATTATTTGGGCAGCAAGTTTCATTCAACGTTATGTTGTCAAATGTCAATTGTAATTGTTGTAAAAAGAGTGCGACGTCGTCTTTTCATGGTTAATTGACATTGTGCTAATATGTTCATATGTAGGACTAAGTTGCTTGTTTGGTTATGTGAGCAGACATCTCGAGGAAAAGCAAGCTCTAGATAATCCTCAGTGAACAGCGATTCAAACTTTCGGGCAAGCACAGCAATGCGCATTACGCCGGCGCACAACCTCTCTGCCCTTCAAAAATCCTGTCGATATCATGCTCGCTTGATATGTGTACAGCAGGTGTTTCGTCAGACTTTCCGTTGAATGACCACACCGATTGCCATTGCTTTTCGTATTACATTTTCACAGCAATCGCGAGCAGTTTTTTGAACTTCGTGCAGAGATACTCATTGACACACACAGGTGGTGAAAAAGAAGTTGAGTTGTCAATGCCCAAATCTGCATTTGTAATGGGTGCTCTCTTTGCTTTCCTTAGCACACAATCGCGTTTAACTCGAGACTTTTATTTAATTAATTAATTTATTTATTTCAATACCCTAAAGGTCCAGAGGGCATTACATAGGGGGGGGGGGGGGGGCTTATAGAGTCATAGTATACAATAAAGTTGCAAGTACAAACGAAAGTAGCCGAATACCGTTAAGCATATAGAAATGAAGCGTTTACAAATCAAAGCAGGGAAGTACAAGCGATGTATGTCATCTCACAATCAAGAGGTACACTATATCAAAAATCGTCTTCATGCACATTGACGAGGTCAGGGTTGCTGAGTGTCAATTCGACCAAGATACATCAGCAATTCTGTCTTAAAGGACGATATATCAGTAAGGGTAACTATTTGCTCTAGCAGATCGTTCCACTCCTTTACTGACAATACAAACGGCGAATGCTGATGTTTCAACGTACTTGCGAAAACTGGGTCAACTTTAAGACGATGATCTCTGCGTGAAAAGATATGATGCGCCGGAAGAATATTCGTACTTGCAAAAACTGTATATCTGTGATACGTCGAGTGAAAAAATGACAAACGAAATATCCTGCGTCGTGTGTCAAGATTATGTAGATGAAGTCTTCGCTTCAACGCCGTTACATTATGTAGATGAAGTCTTCGCTTCAACACCGTTACACTTTGATAAGATGAATATGTAGATAAAATGAACCTGGCTACCTTGTTCTGCACAGATTCAAGCTGGCTTGAAATGCCAACTCTATTTGGATGCCATACTATAGAAGCATGTTCTAATGCTGATCTAATCAGCGTTGTGCAGGCATGCAGCTTCCTTTCGGCATTGGCAACTGACAAGCGGCGCTTTAAGAGACCTAGAGACCTAGTTTTTTTAAAAGCTTTACTTGTACATGCTCTATATGAACGTTCCACGTTAGATTAGGCGAGAAATACACACCCAGATACTTAAAGGGCCGTGTTTGTGCGATTATGCTGTTGCTAATCGAATAGGTATTCGCAGGAGTACTAGTGAGCCTAGAAAACGTTATCAGCTTTGTTTTGTCGATGTTGATCTCCATTGGCCACAATATGCACTGCTCATGTCAGCACGTTATATCAGCCTGTAGGAGCGTTACGTCAAGCGGGTTAGTTATTTGTCTGTATATCAAACAGTAGGAGGTGGCGTGTAGCAGAGGCAAAATACCCGCCTTCAAATCTGAAGGTCGTCAGTTCGAATCCTACTCCAGTCCACCACATTTTCAGGCATGGAGTGGTGCCTGACACCGGCAAGAAAAAAAATATATTGCCGAGAGCTAGTGGGGCTATGCTAGTTCAGGTGCAACCAAACTGGGAAGGCCCACTAAGTTTCATCAAAGTCACTCCCTCACCAGAACAGGAGTTGGCCTCGCTAGTGCAGTATTCGGCCGCTACCTCCCTCATTACTCCGACAGTTGGTGATCGCAGAGAGAGGCCTTCGTCCTGCAGTGGACATAAAATATAGGCTGCTGCTGCTGATGATAATATTGTCGCGATGCACAAATCTCAGGAGCTTTATTATAGAAGCACCGCGCCGTACTCGGGAGAAGGAACCAGAGAGGCGCCAACAACAAGAATCTCTTCTTCTTCTCTAGATGCCCTCCGGAATCTCGAGCAGCCCGGTCGTCGTCTTTGTCGGCGCCAGGGTGCACTTGTGCACGAATACCGACGCGGCATTACCCTCCCTCCAGAGCGAGCATCGTCCCGATGCTGATCAGATCGTGGCGGAAAGACTCGTAGTTGATAGCTTGGCGGTGTCCACTTCACTCTGAATGATAAGGCTTCATGCGCACTACATGCACTACCTCAGGCACCTGTTGACGGCGTTTCGAGCAGCATGAACCATCACCAACCACCTCGTAGGTCACGTCGCTAATACGGCGTAGAACCTTGTATTGTCCGAAGTACCGGCGTAGAAGTTTCTCCGAGAGCCCTCGGCGTCGGACGGGAGACCAAATCCAGACTCTTTCCCCAGGCGTATAAGCGGCAAATTGGTGGCGGAGATTGTAGCGTCGTGCGTCGCGTTCTTGCTGACTAGTTATCCTGACACGGGCGAGCTGTCGTGCTTCCTCGGCGCGTTCAGTGAAATCTGCGGCATCTGCATCTGAACCATTGCAGTCATGAGGCAGCATAGCGTCAAGCATTGTAGTGACTTCTCGACCATGGACCAGAGCGAACGGCGTCATTTTCGTTGTTTCTTGGCGTGCCGTATTGTATGCGAATGTGACGTATGGTAAGATTGTGTCCCAGTTCCTGTGCTCCACATCGACATACATGCAAAGCATGTCTGCGATGGTCTTGTTGAGGCGCTCGGTAAGCGCATTTGTTCGTGGATGATAGGCCGTCGTCTTCCTATGGGCTGTGCCACTCAGCGTGAGCACAATTCGCAGGAGCTCAGCTGTGAATGCGGCTCCTTTGTCGGTTATGATGATCGCTGGAGCACCGTGTCTGAGGACAATGTTCTCGATAAAGAATCGTGCTGCTTCAGCTGCCGTGCCGCTCGGAATCGCCTTGGTTTCCGCATATCGGGTTAGATAGTCCGTCGCGACTATGACCCATCTGTTGCCGCTGTCAGATAGTGGAAAGGGGCCCATGAGGTCTATGCCAATTTGAGCAAACGGCGTTTCTGGTACTGGAACGGGGTGCAATAGCCCAGCGGGTTTAGTCGGTGGTGCTTTGCGTCGCTGACACTCAAGGCATGTCCTCACGTAGTGCTTCACCTCTTCTGCGAGCCTAGGCCAGTAGTAGTTTTGTTTGATTCGTGCTAGTGTTCGCGTGTAACCAAGGTGGCCCGAGGTGGCTTCGTCGTGGCAGGCTTGCAAGATTTCGCGGCGCAGAACTTCGGGAACTACCAGCAGATGGCTCTTCCCTGTTGGAGAGAAGTTCTTCTTATAGAGAACGCCATCGCGCATACAGAATGAAGGTAGACTCCGGGAAAATAATCTTGACACCTTCGTAGCTCGCCCTTCCAAAAACTCGATCAAGGTGTTGAGCTCTCGGTCGGCTTGCTGTTGCTGAGAGATGGCGGCTGCATCAACAATCCCTAAAAAGCCTGCGCATTCATCCGCATCTGCGCTCGGTGATTCAATAGGTGATCTGGAGAGGCAGTCGGCATCGAGGTGCTGTCTTCCCGATTTGTACACCACTGTCATATCGTACTCTTGAAGCCGTAAGCTCCAGCGTGCCAAACGTCCGTACGGGTCTTTCATATTGGTCAGCCAGCAAAGCGAATGATGGTCGCTTACTACTTGAAAGGCGCGGCCGTATAAATACGGGCGAAACTTCGTGACTGCCCATACGACGGCCAGACATTCCTTCTCCGTGGTTGAGTAGTTGGACTCGGCACGTGACAATGTTCGACTTGCATAAGCAACTACTCTTTCGGCACCGTCTTGCCACTGAACAAGGACAGCTCCAAGGCCCACGTTGCTGGCATCGGTATGGATCGCCGTTGACGCATCCTCGTCAAAGTGAGCGAGTACTGGCGGAGTTTGTAGACGCTGCCGTAATTCGTTGAACGCCGCTTCTTGCTCCTCTCCCCATACAAACGCAACGTCGTCTCTAGTGAGGCGGGTGAGTGGAGAGGCGAGATGGTCAAAATTGGCAATAAATCGTCGGTAATAAGCGCAGAGACCCATGAAGCGTCTGACCGCCTTCTTATCCGTAGGCCGAGGGAACTTTGCGACGGCTGCAGTTTTATCGGGGTCAGGCTTAACTCCTTCTTGACTAACTACATGACCCAGAAACTGAAGCTGTTCAAACCCGAAGTGACATTTTTCGGGTTTCAATGTGAGTCCCGCGGACCGTATGGCTTGAAGAACTGACAGCAGCCGCTTTAGATGTTCTTCGAAAGTGGCGGAAAAAACAATCACATCGTCGAGGTACACCAGGCATGTCTTCCACTTCAGACCGGATAAGACAGTATCCATGAGCCTTTGAAACGTGGCTGGGGCCGAGCATAAGCCGAAAGGCAGAACCTTGAATTCATAAAGCCCATCAGGCGTCACGAATGCCGTCTTCTCTCGATCACGCTCATCTACCTCTATTTGCCAGTATCCACTCTTAAGGTCCATAGAGGAGAAGTAGCGCGCATGCCGTAGCCTGTCTAAAGAGTCGTCAATCCGCGGCAGCGGATACACATCTTTCTTTGTAACATGATTCAGCTTGCGATAATCAATGCAGAACCGCAAGCTACCATCTTTCTTTTTGACAAGCACCACAGGTGATGCCCATGGGCTGTTCGACGGCTGGATGACATCATCCTGTAGCATCTTTTCAACCTGCTGCTGTATCGCCTCGCGTTCTTTCTGAGCTACACGATACGGGTTCTGTCGGATGGGTCTTGCTGTCTCCTCCGTGATGATGCGATGCTTTGTCAGCGGCGTTTGACCAACTCGCGACGTAGACGAGAAGCAGTCCTTGAACTGTTCAAGCAGTTCCATAAGCCGGTGTCGATCTGCAGGTGTTAAGCTCGGTCCAATATCGACGGCAGGTGTGCATGGCGTTGTAGGAGCCTTGGCTTCTCCTTGCATAGCAAAAGAGTCTTCAGTGTGGTCGATATCATCGAGATACGCGACAGCGGTGCCTTTACTGATATACCGACGTTCGTTTGTGAAATTTGTCAATAGAACATCTGTACGCCCGTCGACTAAGGAGACGATGCCACGGGCGATGGCGACTCCTTGGCGGAAGAGAAGGGTGGTTGCATGTTCCGCGACCGCTTCTTCGGTGAGCTGTGTGCCACAACTGACGGAAACAAGGCTGCAAGACAGTGGCGGTATGCAGACGTCCTCGTCGATAATACGTAAGGTGCGGCGCTGTCGCTCTGTTCCATTGGCCGTGTCGTTAGCAGGAGAAAACGTTACTACGCCGTCGCGTATGTTGACAACGGCACCATACTCCCTTAAGAAGTCCATGCCTAAAATGAGTGATTTGCAGCACTCCGGCAGAATTACAAATGTGGCGACAAAAGCTGCGTTCCCGATCGTGAGCCTTGCAGTACATTTGCCTGTAGGAGTCATAATCTGGCCGCCAGCATTGCGATTATAAGGGCCCGTCCATTTAGTCCTGACTTTCTTGAGTTTGTCTGCCAGCGGCTCGATCATAATTGAAAAGTCCGCGCCAGTGTCTACTAAGGCCGTCACTTCGTGCCCGTCAATCGTAACAGCGAGGTCGGCAGTCACAGTTTTGTCGGCATCATTTGCGTTTTGATCGGCGCCTTCCTTTCTCGGCAACAAGGGGGGATTTTCGGCAATTTGAGGACTTGCAACCTTCCCCCTTGAGGTCGCTGCTTTCAGTTTCCCCGCCGTGGGCTGGGAGAACGACCTCTCACGACGTCAGCAAAAGTGCGGCTGTTCGGCGAGCCGAAACGTGCTGGAGACGGTGAGCGCGACCGGAGATTCGAAGAGCTCACTTGCCGGCCAGTGCGGCTGTCGTCGAAGGGGACACGGTTTTCGTCAGCCAGGCGACGCGTAGTGCCATATGGGCCACCCTGGTAGCCAGCTGGGCGATGAGGGCAGAAACGATAGATGTGTCCTGGTTCGCCACAATTGTAGCACAATGGCCGCCGATCTTCAGTGCGCCATATATCGGTCCTACGGAGCTGGGGCCGTCTGACAGGTTCCCGTTGGGCCCAGGCTGCGACAGGAGGCCGTTGACGGTATTGTGGCGACGGCAGGGAAGACAAGGGACGGTAAACAGCGTCTGCATGGCTGTATGTGTTCGGCTGGTACGGCGGCTCAGACGGCGACGGACGGCGGACCGCGTCTGCGCAGCTATATGGATTCGGCTGGTATGACAGCTCGGTACGAGGCTCGGAAGGGGCAAGCACCTGTCGGAGTTCCTGTCGTACCACTTCAGCGACGGAGGCAACCGGGAACTCGTGCGGCGGTGTGAGCCTAGCGTTCTCCTTCGCAATTTCCTCGCGCACAATCTGGCGTATCAACTGGCGCAAGCAGGATTCATCGCCCGTAACCAGTGCTGTGGATCCTGTCGGTGCCCCGGCAATCAGACGATCGTACTGTTGGTACCGCTGCTGCAGCGCCCGCTCGATTGCTGTGGCCTCTTTAATGAACTCGTCCACTGTTGTCGGTGGATTGCGCACCAGGCCAGCGAACAGCTGCTCCTTGACACCACGCATGAGATGGCTGAGCTTTTTAGCCTCTGGCATGTTGGGATCTGCGCGGCGAAACAAACGCGCCATGTCTTCGGCAAACATGGCGACACCTTCATTTGGCTTTTGGATGCGCGTATCGAGAAGGCGCAGTGCGTTTTCACGTCGATTTGTGTCCCCGAATGTGTCGAGAAACCGACGCGAAAAGTCCTCCCACGTTGTCAGACTTCCCTCGCGGTTTTCAAACCACGTCTTTGCACTTTTTTCGAGTGCGAAATAGACGTTGAAAAGCTTCTGGTCGGGGCGCCAGTGATTCGATCTCGCTACCCGTTCATATTTCTCCAGCCAGTCCAACGCATCTTCATGCGCGTCACCGTGAAATGGTTCAGGAATCCGAAGGTTTTGAACGGTTACCTGAGTTGGGCTGCTTGGAAGTGCCATTGCTGGAGCTGGGGTGGCGGCCGTTGATGAAGACGATGTTTGCAAGACGCCAAATTCGGGGCTCAAACCTTGCAGGCGGCGGCTCGTGCGGTGAACAGGCGTCTCGACGCGTGGGTGTCTTGTGGGGCTAGATGCAGGGCTGCTCGTAGGAGTGCCGATCATGAGGCGACGGTACCCAGCACCTCCACCAGTGTCGCGATGCACAAATCTCAGGAGCTTTATTATAGAAGCACCGCGCCGTACTCGGGAGAAGGAACCAGAGAGGCGCCAACAACAAGAATCTCTTCTTCTTCTCTAGATGCCCTCCGGAATCTCGAGCAGCCCGGTCGTCGTCTTTGTCGGCGCCAGGGTGCACTTGTGCACGAATACCGACGCGGCATACCGACCAGAAGCTTTTCAATATCACAGTCGCCGGCGAAAATGCGTATGCTAGAAGTTGTGTTGTTAGCTATGTCATTTATGTAAATTAAAAAGAGAACCGGCCTAATACTGACCCCTGTGGTACGCCCGATATTATTGCAGTACAGCTAGAAATGGTCTCTCTAATCTTGACGTGTTGAAAGCGACTGCGCACGAATTATTCGATGCAAAACATTGTATTATAGACAAGTTGCAGTTTATGAACATTCTTATTTAATCTTCTGCGGGGCACCCGATCAAAAGCTTTTGATAAGTCTATAAATATAGCATGAACGTAGTGCAAAGCATGCAAGGAGTTATGAAAATCGCTTACTAGTTCAAATCACTGTGTTTGACAGGACTTCTTGTATCTAAATCCGTGTTGTTGTTCAAGCAGTTTTGAATTGAACAACGATGTCACTTTTGTTCTCTGTTCTACTCGGCAAACAGCGACTCGCCTCTACGTCCCCCTTGCGAAGCGTCAAGTTTACAAAGCAAATAATTGACATATTCATTTTACCTTTTCACAACGCCTTGCATCTCTTTGTTAACATTCCTAGAGTACTGCTCACAGCTGGTCAATCGATTCTCCAATTCAATCACAGAGGTTTTAAGGACGAGTTTTCTAGGCGCCGAGAAGCGTTATCACCCTCCAGCCGAGCATTTTCTGCGACAGCTTGATCCAGTTTTTTCTTCAGGTCATCAATAGTGTCGTGAGCATAGTCAATGCTTTTAGTCATGTTCCTTTGCTCTGTTTTCAAATCTCGAATTTCATTGCTGAAATTCCTTTCCACAGACTCACGGAACATCTTAAGTTCCTGCTACATATCTTCCCAGAATTTCAGACATTCAGTCCTCACTTCCTCTTTCAATTTAGCGATAACAAATCAATATTTCATTTTTCTAATAATGTGCGAGAAGTGAGGAGAAAGCAGCACAGAAAATACAAAAAGACAGCTTGGCAGCAACGACAGAACACTTGAAAGTAAAAAAAAAATTACAAGCGGCTTAATATACTTCGTCACTGACCTGTCCAGAACGCAGATTGCTAATTACGACGTTCACAGTTCCATTGCCAATGCCAAATGGCGCAGCCTGCGATGTGAGCGCTCCTCTTGTACGGTGAATCTCGTGACGTGGACGTAGATGTACCGCGCAGGGCATGGCAGCACGCAGGCGCACAATGAATCACGCAGCAACGCAGCTATACAGCCAGGGACCACATCACTTTTCCTTCCAGGATCGGGTATCACCGGTGAAAAAAACTTGCGTCAGCCTGTACAGAAAGCATATTGCTTATTACTACGTTCACAGTTCTGTCGCCACTGCCAAGTGCCTGAGGCCGTCGCGAAAACGTCGCCTCTTGCAGACACTTTCGTTCAAGTGACAATAATTGTTTCACCACTGCTGCTTTTTCAATCGTGCTTCGTGTGGTACACGTGTATGCTTAAAAATTAGCTTTGTCGACGCAGTGCCGGCCTGCTGCCTTACGTTTGCTCGGTGCAAGCATCCGAGGTGCGTGAGTTCATACTCAGGGATTCGGACTCGAAGGTAAGCGACAATCGTGCACAATGGTCCCTAGCATCCTCTTGCCAACAACTTACCAAACTAATAATGCCAAACTATTCTTTCCAATATTTTCAGATTCTCGCTGGGGACCTGCTGTGGCAAATGGATGAAATGTGCTTTGTGGTGCTGATAGGAATAGGTAAGGGCTCGTTGACAGCGCCTGGCGCAAACGCTGCGATACAAACAAAATCCTTAAGAACTCAACAAAGGCGTGTGAGTATTTAGGGCTCCTGTAAACGAGAAACGGAAAAAAATAGTCGTGTGTTTTCGCTCTCCAACTCGGTAGCGCCATGGAGCGGGTCAGAGTGACGTTGTGCAGCACAGGCCTTGTCATGTCGAATTTTCAATGTTATTAGAAGAATAATATCCAAAATTTTTTGTCAACTCTTAATAACCTCGAAGGACGGATACATATACGCCCTTTGTAAATAGCCTAAAAGTAAACATGACGGAATGTGACAATATGATGACGTATCACATGCGGCGGAAAGCACCAGTGGTACTTAACAACATTGTTGCTTTAAAAGTAATCGATGACAGTGTTCACAAATCGTTGCGTGAAATGACGCTGCCAATTGTTTTCTGAGCAAATTGATGTGCCATTCACAGAAAAAGTGTTAACATTTTATTGGGTTTATATTTTACATTATATTATGACGCATTTCGAATCTTTACATAATGAATTTACTGGCAGCGCTTTGCATTAAAATGCCGAAAAAGAAACGTAACGATTTCTCTTATAATAACGTCTTTGCATAGTAGGCCAATGATTTTGGAGACCTTTTACAATGGTGTGTTTTATAGGCTCTCCGCTTCATGCCCACTATCAGGGCTTGCAAGAAGCAAATTCTTATGCAAGTAGCTGCAGAAATACTCACTATCTATAATCAGCCGCGACTTACTTTGAAATGAGATGCACGGCTGACGGTTGGGCATTTAGTGTTTTAGCTGATAACAGCGGCAGCGAAACACATAATGCTTAGAATGAGAAATTTCTCACTCAGTGTTCGAGACAAGTTGCTAGCAAGAAATACTTGTTGAATATTTGTACTTATTCACAATTTATTACGAAAACCATTCCTTGCGTCGTACACAAAAGAAGATCGCTCTTATTTCCAGTTAGGACAACATGCTTACAATTTGTAAGTTACAGAGATGAACTGATATGCTTTTCGTGTAGCGAACCTATAGGTCGCTCTGTCAGTGAATTCAGCAGTATTTCGCTGAGGCACACAAACCCCCAGAACGCCACACTGTCCGCGGCGTTCGCGCTGCGGCTAGCGTTCTTATGCTGATCACATGGTCACGAGTTTGAGTTCCCGTTCTGGCAGCCTCATTTCGATGGTGGGAAATACAATTTGTTCCGTATCATATTCTACCGTCTACTACGGCACCTTTCATTACCGCATGTGGCCTCGGGATTCATGAATTAATGAAAAAAAAAAGACGCACTCAAATAAATACCAGCAAACAGACATCGGTGCTCATTCGCACAAAAACACAAAGCTCATCTTTCAGATAACAAGCGTTCAGCTTGCTGGAAGCGCTCTTACGTCAGCCTCGATCACTGCAGGCATCACAATTGTTTGGATGCTGTGCCTTCGCTTCTGGATGAGCATCTACTCTTGGCTGGTGATGATGGCGTCGGCTGTCAGCACGCTAGCCTTCACAATCACACTTTGGTAAGATCATCTCTTATAGGATGCACGATTTGGCAGTGCTCTTCGAGAGCGTGCACTGCACAGGGAAGTGATTCTCGGTAATTGTTACAGAGGTAAAATGAGGACGGGAAATATCCAAATCTATAGGTTGAATTTCCCTTTATTTTTATTTATTTGTTTACTTATTTATTACAGCAATAATAGCCCCCATAAAGGCAATGAATATGGGGGGGGGGGGGGGCGGAGACACGTCATTTTCATGTAACATACCAAGTTTCATAGAAACAAGAATAAAAGAAAAAAAAATACCTGAAAAATGAAATTGCTATGAAAACGTAGGAAAAATTATCTGCGACACCATTGCCCACTAGTTACGAGTGGTCCCGCAGCGGAGATAACGCATGCGAGAAGCTGCGTTCACAGTACTATGATGCAATCTCAGAAAAGATTGATCTTTCTTGTTATGTCGCATCGTGAAGTAAGCCGTGCTAAAGAAAGGCGGGGTCAGCGCCCATGTTCGGTACGTGTTTAAACCTACAAACTTCCTATCGTGTACCTTCACTGCATTAACACGATTTTTTAAAAGCGTATAAAGGAAGGAAGGAAGGAAGGAAAACAAGAGGTGAAAGGCCGAGAGGTTAACCAGGTTAAGTGTCCGGTTGGCTACTATGCACAGGGGTGTGGCGTAAGGGCAAAAAAAAAACAAGAGAATATTTTAAAAAAAGGAACGCATCAGTTCGCACATTCCATAGTTTTTTTTAATGAGCCCTGTTTCTTTTTTAAAAAAGCATACTAGCACTTTTAAAGCAGTTTATGCAGAGGTCGGCTGGGACCAGGGACCAACAATTCTGGCTTCCGTAATGGTACGGTTGTCAATCTTGTTGATAGTGGTGCTGAGGACTTTTCTTTGTGCACTAAAACAATGACAATCACACAAAAGTTTCGATATCGTCTCTTTACATTCGCAAGGTTCGCAATTTGGAGTTGTGGCCGTTCAGATAAGGCAGGATTACGCGTTGGTGAAAGCCACTCCTAGCCATAGGCGACAAATGAGAGTTACCTCCCGTCGTGGTAAGCCATTTGGAAGGCGGAGCTTCAGATCACAATCCAGGGAACAAAGGCGCTGGTTTTTAGATTCTGCCGAATTCTATTGGGCCAACCTAAGCTCGCGAGCAAGCACACGGTGCTTTCCCGTTGCTTCTGTTCTTGACAACGGGATAGTGACACAATCGGCACTAGGTATGTGACGATCGAGCCGCTGCGTCTGCTTGCTTGTTTCCAAGGATACCACAGTGACTACCCATTGAAATACGATGTCATGTCCTTCGTCAACTGCCCGATGGTAAATTTCTCGTTTGTCCACGACACGTCGTTCGTGGTGTGCACGGCGCAATGCAGAGAGCAAACTCTGGAGGACGGCTTTGGAATCGCAGAAGATGGCTTATTTCTGGTGCGTTTTTTGATCGATCAATTAAATTGCTACACACCGAGCTGCAAGTTCGACAGCCGTCGTTGATGTCCAGTGCGATGTCCTGAATTTTATCATTGTAGATTTTGCTGTAGCATTTATCATTGTAGCATGACCGACCTATTCTTGTAAACATGTAAGCGGACACTGCGGACCTCATGTATTAGCAATAATGCTGCCTGCTTCAATGCTGCTGACGGTATTTGTGCCTTCTTCTTGATGCCTGGATTCGTAAGGCATACATGAGGTGAATGCAGACACCACTGTGGCAGCGAAGGTCATGCTGCTGGGACCTAATCCAAGGGTAGCGATGCGGCGTGAGTAGTTAGGAGACGGCTAAAACTCGTATGCGGCCCAGTTGTTGGCAGGCAAGCAAGATGGTGAAAGCGTATCCTTGCGACATGTCGAATGTGCACTCTCAGAGCATCGACTACATATACTTGATTTAGGGTGGTCACGTCCCATGATGATTGTGGCTGCTTGTATACCCTGGATTGTGCGAAGGTTCGTTTTACTGGTGCTTCCCAGCACGGGCAGGCTATATCTTAGGATGTCCATAAATAATGGAAGGTACAGCTGTAGCATCGATTCCACAGATGCGCCCGAAGGCTTTCCGCCGACAAATTTGAATACATGGGATATTGCAGTCAGCCTCTTTTTTATATATGTAATATGTGGCGTCCAAGACAAATCGCGGTCGATGATGATTCCAATTTTGTCTTCTGTCCTGTTTAGTCTTCTGTCATGTTGAGCCATTTCCAAAATTCACCTAGCCTTCATTTGGAGGGATGATGTTCTGGTCAAGTTGGCGTATAGTTAAAGTATGATTGTTCCAGCAAGGTTACGCGATTTTTGACTATTAAAGTGCTGAGATTATAAAAACAAGGCACCCTAGATACCAGCTGATGCCTGTGTTCATTACTGCTAAGTTTTTCTTTTTTTCCCTGTTTTGTTTCTTTTTATATCCCACTTTGCTGAAACCATCACATTTCCTAATTGAAAAAAAGTGATGATAACAGTGGTGCCAATAGTAAGTGAATAAAATTTTTTCGCGAATGTAGGAGAGTACCCAAATGGGGCTGGGCCCTGCCTGACACCTCTCAACCTCTGCACGTGCATTGTCTTTATGCACAGGTTTCTTCAGAAGCGCCCACGTTTATGCTCAGCATATTGAGGCGGCTTTGCACAGTTAAGTTATGCTAAGACAACGCACAAATCATTACCAATTTTCACTTACATATGCTAAGAAGTTATTTGAATGCCTACGTAGAAAAACGCAACAGACATGGACCGATACAGAGAACTCCTTGATGACATTAAACTTTTTTTCTCACACAGACGAGGTTAGCACAATGTGTGAAATTTTCTGCTTAGTTATACAGAAATAGAGGGACCTATTTTTTTAGATACCTATGACATCGCGTAACACTTATTTGCAGGTTGGCCTGGGGCAATGACATCACACTATATAGGCGCTCGCCTGGTGACGTGATGGAGCTGTCCAAACACAATGAACGCAGTAACCTGTGGATCGTGGTATTGGTGCTACTCACGATACTCACGGTAGGTGTAACAAGCACTGCTTACAATTGTTGATACATTGTTAGCTGCTCATAAGTCCTTTGTTTCCCGATGTTCCTTGCCGCCAGCTTTCCCTGATCCAACCGATTGGTTCACCCAATTGATCCAATTGGTTGATCCGATTGATTCAGTCCAATTGATCAAACCAACTGGTAATACACAAAACGGGTCGCTTGGCGTTTAGAACACACATAAAGCCGAGATCAGCTATTCTAGTGTAGTTTATACAGCATGGGCCGATAACACTCCCTTCAAGCATTTTCTTTTTTTCTGCACAGATGCGCAAATCCAAATGCATCGCTTCGAGTTGTCGCCACCATCACTGATTTGGCACACTTCAAAACTTTCATTCATTAACATCCATGAAGTTACGCCAGTTTTAATGTAAACCACCGTATTTGTTTCTACGCCTCTTGAGATGTCCCTGATTTGGAGCTGTTAGGTATCATAATTAAATAAGGTCTGAGCACTTAAAGGTGCGTTGGTGTGTCAGAAGAGAAAAATTGACAATGAAAGCGTAAATTTTCGAAATACCAAGTAGTAGCAGCTATTTACTATTTATGTCCTAGTTTTCTTTACGATACGTATTTGCAAAACGTCCGCTGGTTTCATGAAAGCGACACGGATGAAAATAACCGTAAAGTGTAATGTGCTGCTCAATATTCCATGGGTACTCATTAAGAGAATCTGAAGTTTTTTTAATTTTGACTGAGGTTACCTTATTTCTAGTGATATTATCCAATTACATTAGCAGAAAGCTATGGTCCTAGTCTAACAAATTAACTTCTAAGAGCATGCTTACGAGGGAAAACAACTGAAATATACGCAAACAACACAACTTATTTCCAGACATATCACCTTTTTTAACTGGCAGGGTGCACACCAATATTGATGAAGCAAGCCTAGGCAAAAAAAAAAAAACAACGGAAAAAAAACGAATGATCTTGAACAAAATATTGTTATCACACGTTGAAACGTGTGTATAGAAAACAGCATTAATTTGCGATACACAGGAGAATACTCTGCCGGTACACTTGTCTCCATGAAAACATTTTAGGCAGCTTTGATATTTTGCGCATGCAATTGCGTGTGTACTTCACATTCCTTCATTATCTTTTGGCATGATCACAGTGTTAAACAAGCCGGTGATCTAAATGCCAAACTTGTTGTTACAGATCGTCACACTGCTCATGATTGCCGCCGTTATCAAGAAAGTCACGATGGTAAGGCATGAAGTTACATCACCAGTTTCATCATCATTACATCATCATCATGATAATCGTCCTATATTTCTCTCCACTGCAGGACGAAAGCCTCTCTTTGCGGTCTCCAATTACCCCTGACTTGCGCTAGCTGATTGCAACTTGCGCCTGCAAATTTCCTAACTTCATCATCCCACCTAGTTTTCTGCCGTTCTCGACTGCGCTTCCCTTCTCTTGGTATCCATTCTGCAACCCTAATGGTCCACCCGTTAGAGCATTTGATAGCTAACACTAACTGACTTACTAATTTTGCGCTTGAGAGCTAACCAGAATTTACCACTTGTAGTAAATACTGATGACGGCGCTCTTGGATTAGATATTCTGGAGAATAAAAACCACCAATTTGCTATCATTGATGGTGTGGAGCACAATGATAACGTAGGCACAGTATTTATGAAAAATTTCCTTCCTGGTAACTCAGCTGAACTTACGTTGCTGCTGTTTGCAAGGAAGAACACGGGGAACATTTACCACAGGAAAGCTCACTTGGCCGCTTGCTTTTCTAACCTTTAAAGCCTAAATCATAACTCCTAGGTAGTGTAGTACTGCAGGAAAACAACTTCCTCGCCACTGAAATTTGTCTCCTACATAATTTACCACCGAAGGCAATTACTGCTTCTTCCCGCGCTGCGCAGATTGTGGGTGTGTTAGAAGAAGCCGGAAGAGCGCTTGGTGACGTGCCCTCTCTTTTCGGCCAAGCTATCATGGTGAGAAATTTACGCTGTGCTTGTCAGTTTTGCTTAGTTTTCGATGACAATATGGTCCTGAACGTTACTGAACAAGAAGCTGCTGCTACTACGGAGGGTAGTTCTAGAGTAAAGTTATAGGGCCGTGGAGTGGCGCTGATGATTTCTGCTCGCAGAAAGGAGTGTCCTCTGAAGTCATGATCCCAGTCTTACTTAGTACTGCCAGAAAATAATAATTTTAACAACAATATTATTAATAATAATAAATAAAGAATAATTTATTTAGTCAATGGGCACATGTCAGAGAAATTAAAGATGATGAAACGTCACTCACCAAAGGTAACATATACTGCCAACGCATAATCTACATAATACCCGGTGTTCAAAATTAAGGTTTACGGAATTTTTAAAAATCGCCTGTGGCAGGTAGCATAATTATTATCGTTGAGATGGGTTATCTGCACGATAAATCGAAACACGTATTCAACTAATGAACAAAAATTGACTAATGAACTTCTCAGTTAATTGCTTTAAACAGATATTGCAATTTACGAATTTTAGCCCGTGAGCTTGCAAGACACATCCACTTGAAATAAATTTCCAGGATGACACCAGTTTCGAGATATTATTTTCCAAAATGTGGGACAAAAATACATAAGCGTACCACTTACTTTTGTACTTCAATGTATAAAACAGCATTTTGGTAAAAAAGTAAGTAGAACAATCGTGCATTTTTACGGTGGGTTTGATGGCGCATACCTCCAAACTGGCGCCATTCTGGAAATTCATCCCAAGTGGATATGCCTGACAAGCTCACCGGCTACAATTCATAAATTGCAATATGTGTCGTACAGTATTTAACTAACAATTTATTTAGGGAATTTTGTTAATTAATCGAATATGTCTTTCGATTTCTCATGCTACTAATATCCGCCTCTTCGGAAAATTTCGTAAAGCTGAATTTTGAGCAATCGGTAGATTGGAGGAAACTAATTTGCTTATTCGTGGCATACTTGTAATCCTATTATGCATAGGGCTACACTTGTTGGTTTTAAAACCATCTTTAAAGTGACAGCAACCTATCTACAGTGCAAGCACTGTACTAGTTCTACAATTTTTGTCTTTTCCGGTGTGTTCATTTAGACATCTTGTGGGCATTTTGCAGTTAGGCTGTTTATATGATGAAGGGATGTAAGGTATTTTTTTTTCGAAGAAGACGGCCAGTAAATCTCCATATGCCATGCTTTACTAATAATTAGGCTACAGCCACTTGCCAAAATATCAACTGTGTTAAGAAGTTGTGTCGAGTACACAATGAGCAGACAATGCACTGTCAGTAGGCAATTGTTTGAATTTTTTTATTCGCATTATAATTTTATTTTTATACGCAAATACTCAATGCGCATTTCGAAATGTTTGCATGCCCATTATGTGAAATTGTGTAGAGAACTCGGGAAGTTCTAGAGAGAGAGAGAGAGTAGATTTTAATGAAGAGAAGGGAGGAAAGAAGGGTGCCATCAGCACTCGGTAGGGAAGTTCTATGTTTCAAACTGCTATGTTTCAAACTGCTATTGGGGTGTGCACCCAGGTAGAATGTTTTCGGCGAAATACGAAGACACCCGGTAGATTGGAGGAAACTAATTTGCTTATTCGTGGCATATGTGTAATCCTATTATGCATAGGGCTACACTTGTTGGTTTCAAACCATCTTAAAAGTGACAGCAACCTATTTGTACAGTGCAAGCACTGTACTAGTCCTACTATTTTCGTCTTTTCCGGTGTGTTTACTTAGACATCT
Source organism: Dermacentor silvarum (assembly GCF_013339745.2). Classification (NCBI taxonomy): domain Eukaryota; kingdom Metazoa; phylum Arthropoda; class Arachnida; order Ixodida; family Ixodidae; genus Dermacentor; species Dermacentor silvarum. The sequence goes on along the minus strand of NC_051163.1, from coordinate 81,412,315 downwards.
TGTGGACGTTTTGCAGGTAGGGTGTTTATATGATGAAGGGACATTACATAATTTTTTTTCGGAGAAGACGGCCAGTAAATCTCCATTTGCTATGCGTTACTATTAATTAGGCTACAGCCACTCGCCAAAATATCAACTCTGTTTACGTATTGTGTCGAGTACACAATGAGCAGACCATGCACTGTCAGTAGGCAACGGTTTGAATTTTTTTATTGGCAATATAATTTTATTTTTACAGGCAAATACTCTGTGCGCATTTAGAAATGTTTCCATGCCCGTTATTATGTGAAATTGTGTACAGAACTCTGGCAGTTCTATCTTTCAAACTGGTATTGTGGTGTGCATTCCGGTAGAATGTTTTCGGCGAAATGCGAAGGCACCAGTGTGCTCACATTTAGGTGCAGGTTCAAAAACCACAGGTGGTCAAAATTATTCCGGAATTCCCCCCTACGGCGTGCCTCATAATCAGATCGCGGTTTAGGCACGTAAAATCCCATAATTTCAATTTCATACATTTTTTATAATGTTTGGTTTTCTACCGTGCTGCACGAATGCCCTTTGTTTCAAGCTGATTACTTGAGTAATCCTTAGCTATCCGTCATGGGCACACTTTTTCAATACGCTCATTTTAAATATAAACAAAAGTAAAATAACGAAAATGCAAGTTGAATATGACAAGGGCTTGAACAAAGAAACAAGTAAGGGGAAACTCAGGGAGGTTAATCAGAAGGTAAAATCTTCTCTTCTACCTTACGCTGAAGAACACGAAAAAGTGACGCAAAAATACTAGAAAATTCAGAAAGAGAGAAAGACAGAGAAACAGGCAGCGCAGACACAAGATCACGGCCAGTAACTATCCCCGCAGGCTATCACGACACAGTATCACTTGTAGCACAATGAACACCTCTTTGAGTTACCACCGATATTGCAGGTCTCTTGTCCTAAAACAGTAATAGTGGGAAAAGAACTTGTTAGAAAAGTAGACAATGAGGCTTGCTGTACATTCTTTCTTTGGCGCGCGGTATTGAACGCGAAAAAAGGACAGACGAGATACACTGAAGTGGCTAAAGATGCCAGAGCGCCTTTGTAGCCCTCAACTGCGACGGGTTATGAGGTCGCCGTTCTAAAATTGTTTGTTTTGATATTGGTCCTCGACGATATCACACAAGCGTGATTGCAAGCGATCATCTCTGTACATTGAAAAGACGACAGTGACAGTGAATGCGGAGATGAGTCTTCGAGGCACCACAGTCATCACCCGAGGCGCTTTAAGCCCACCCGACGCGCAACGCAAAATAGTTTGCTTGAACCACTCCCAGCCACCACTAGCCTTCCATGAAACTTACGTTGTAGTAGCATTCAATTCTTTTCATCAACTTGGCCATATATGCAGGCAGCCGGAGGAATTGTTGTAATCGCTGGGTTCTGGCTTCTGGGTCTCATCGCCATGCTGTCGGTTGTGCATCCATTCATTGACGACGCACAGCAGCGGACCGTTGGTTTTCATACAGACGGCTTTTTTCTGGTAAGGTACACTCTGTGCTTTCTGCAGTTGTTCTGATCATGTGACCTTTCAATAATATACTTCACCTAGGAGCGTGTCTGATACATGGAATGGGAGAATCGTGGTGGTTGTCATTTACTTCAAACATTAATACATGTTTTGTCACATATTAAAGAACAAGGTTGAACTTGGAACTGTAGCAAGATAATTTTTGTATAGCAATGAATCGATGTTTTAAGCAATTCTTTAAATTTGCAGAATTAATAAAAGACGTATTAGTCAAGTTGAGGATTCTGCAACGTTAGCACAAAATATAGTATTCATTGTACAGCGCTCTGATATATAACACTATTTCATAAACAGGGTTTTGGCAAAATCCTTACAAGCATTGTAACAATTTTATGAAAGGTATAAACTGACAAGCACGCTCATTCACTTCACATGCGCTAACAGTTGCTCTTGACAGAACTGCCACACGAGGCTTTCGTGCAGAGTTGCGGTTTTGCAAACTTTCTACCTAGTTTCGTTCCTTACCATTTTATAGCAATTTTTGTAAGCAATTGAATGCTTATGTACAGTTTACATCCTATATTACGTATTTTTGGCCTTCATCTGTTAAGTACGATACATACTGTACTTTCCGTGCTATAGTCCGCACCCGGTCTATAGTCCACAAGGATGAAATTGTGTCTAAAATAATTTTTAGGTAGTCCGCAACTACTTTATAGTCCACAGGAACGAACTAGTATACCGTACAGTAGTAATGCTAAAATTTGATTGTCAACTAGTAAAGCTCTGGTGCCTTTAATAGACTGCATATAATAGCCAATTCTACAAGCCTAACGAGGTGCCCTATGCATTCGTCCAGTTTTCGTGTATGCGTGTTCCATTTCTTGCATCTAGGCCTCAACGTCAAATTGTTTCGTGTTACGCCTTTTCGACGCCAACGCAGCGGTTTCTTTTATTGTGCGCATAAATGAGGTTGCTTATAAATACTTGACAATGTTTGCAACGAGGTTTCGAGCACCTGCTAAGAATTCGACGCACTCAAAAGCAGTGACTTTACGCATGTCTAGCAGTAGTCGCTTCCGTATCACAAACTCCCAATGTGAGCTGGAAATATTGCTCGTGCTCCGCGACGATCATTGCGCTGTTGATTTCTCTGTGTTTTAGCTCGGGAAACATTTGTAAGCGTAGCGTTAAATTGTTCTCTTCATGCATGCTTCCGGCCTTAAAAAATAAAATAAGGTGTAGTCTGCAGCCACTGTAATTTGTCCGCGCACCACAGCATTTCCACTTTTAAACTTGTACAGACAGCGGAAAATACAGTGCATTCAAATAAGTTGAGTAAGATTCTAAATTGGTTGAGCGGTAGTCTATATTTGTACGTTCTAAATGTAGTTGAACGGTGAAGCCTGAGCTGGCCCTAAAGTAAACCTTCATCTTAAGTCTGAAGCCCACGTATGGCTTGTTGCAGAACTTCGCACAGGTTTCCTTAAAACAAGCCACATTTGTACGGCTGTGGAATCACACCACGACGTTATGCATGCGTATGTAGCGCTGGATCACAAGGGTCTCCATTTTAATTGCACCATTCATGGTCGCCACAAGAACAAGATGACCCAAAGCTAAATAAAGGTTAATAATAAAAACATTACGCCATAAAAAATACACCATCTTCCCGTAGGGGAACCCTGAGTAGTATGTGAAGCAGCCATGGGGTCGACTCAAGGTAGTTTTATCAGCTGTATAAACTTGGACGCAGCAGCACCAGCAACGCGCAGAACTGTTGTCGACGCCATCGGCATTTTGCCCGCGTTCGCACCGAACGCGCGCGGCGTTGGTGACTGTTGCCGGTGCCTCTGGGGCGCCTACCGTCGCGCGTCTAACCCACGGAGTAAGATAAGACAGGAGCGCCGACTCCGCCGCCGCGCAACGCATTCGCTCGTGACAAAACGTGCAACGCAAATTATACATCTCGTAGCGCCATCTGTCGAGGCGCGTGGAAAACACTCAACAGCTTGCTTCCATGTGCGCATGCGCTGAGTGGCGGAGACCGGCGGCGACGGCGGCGCAGAACGGGCAGCGCGGCACCCGCTGAGCGTGTCGTCTGCTACAAACGTGGACCGTCGGCCGTCTCAATTTGACAGCAATCAAACACAAAAAATATATGCGCACAAATAATAAAGCGCAAGTACTACAGTCGTCAGGGCGTGCGCGGAGCAGACGACAAAACGGATAGGCAAGCAGGCGCCGCGAGAGAGTCCCCGCGCCTTTGCTCCTCTCCGCTGCAGAGTTTTATTGCGATAGGAACTATATGGACACTCCAAAGCAGATTTCTGCCGTCGGCGTCGCCGTCGCCGTCGCCGTGAGGTTCCGTATGACGTCAATGGAGATGAAATCGTTGCCGCGCGCAACACCCTCTAGAAAAATATGAAGGGATATAAGTGGTTCTTGAGGGAAAGGGAAAGGTTGGCGCTATCTTCTGCAGCCCTTGAGGGAGCACGGCTCAGCGCCAAAAATATGAAGGCCTTAGTTCTTTTCCCTTTCCACTCGCGCTACGTCAGCAGATGGGGCGGACGCATGAGGCGGCGAGCGCGTTTTGCGGTTTTGCCCGTCGCCGCGACACGACGCATCCGCGCGTCCGGATCGCGCTGGTGCGCGTTGATCGCGCGTCTCCAGAAACTCATTCCCCGGCGCGTATGTACAGTCGTACATCTCTTCGCTGTTCAGTCGGATGTGTTTTCCTCGCTGTGAAAAGAATCCCACCGCGATGCCGTGCAAATGCTGTGTACCTCGATGCCGCGGAAACTACACGGGGGACACGAAGGTGCACGTCTTCAAGTTCCCGAGAGATCAAGCTCTAAGGGACGCTTGGATTCGCGCTGTGCCACGGGAAAACCTTACGGTCACCGAACATTCCAGGGTAAGTTTTTTTATTTAGGTGTTAGTTAATTGAAAGAATATAAACGTACATGTGTAAGTGGCTCATGAGCCGCATGTTTGTGTGACCTGTAGCCGTCGGTTTGCTGATTGGAGCGTATTTTTTTTTTCTAGGTAGGTGAACTTCATTTCATGGACGAGGACATTATTCGAGACGCGACGCATACAGATCAAGCAACTGGCCGCGTAATGACAGTGCCGCTATCTCATGTGCGCCTTCGCCCAGACGCTGTACCGTCGAAGTTCCCGAATCATTCGAGCTACTTGTCCAGAAAGACCGCGAGGAGGGAAGATCCTGACTCCAAGCGCGCGCGAATAGAGAATGCAGCCCTTCAGAAAGCCATCGCTGAATCCAACGAGGCATTTATCAGAGCACGCGAGGAGGATAAAGTCAACAGTGTGAGCGAACTTGCGAACCACTTAAGGAGCCAAGGGATGAAGTTCTGGGATGTTATCGAAAGAAATGAAAGGCTTCTTCTCATTCACATTGTCGACGATGAAGCACCGTGGTTGAAATACTCTGTTTGCGTGAAAGGAGATTTGAGCGTGACACTACACGTTATGAAAACGGCCGTAAAAAAGCTCGGTGCAAATCTCTGTGTTCCCAAAATCGCTAACAGTAAAAGGGGTATGGTGGAACTCCTGGAAGGCATCGAGAAGTGGGACTGTGACCTGATGTCCAACTCAGTCGCTGAAATTTGCGAGGCTGTTTGTTTACTGCTTGATCAGCTTTGCACGTCCCAAGCAGAAGATGACGCCAACTGTATTCAATTTCTGAAAGAGCAAGTCACCTTGCACCTATCGAAAAAACAGCGCAGGCGCTACTCTGCTGATTTCATGATGTTTTGCTGTATTGTTTTCACTATATCGCCCCATGCATACGCGTTCATACGTGTCATGAGTAAGACGCCGGAGGCGAAATAAAAGAAGACGAGGACGATGTGATCGGAGCGTTCGGAACGGCGCGAGGCGCGTGAGGCGCGTGAACCGAGCCATAATCGAGGCATGTCATGAGTAAGACGCCGGAGGCGAAATAAAAGAAGACGAGGACGATGTGATCGGAGCGTTCGGAACGGCGCGAGGCGCGTGAGGCGCGTGAACCGAGCCATAATCGAGGCAGAAGCGAGGCTGAGCGGGGATTATCGACGTGGTTCCGGGCCAGGAAGGTCGCATCGCCAGCACCGCACTGGCGACGGGAGACTTGGGGGTCTGGCCGAGTCCGTGACGTTGGCCGTCCACGGTGTGGCCGTCGACCTCGGCAAGTTCGGGCGAGGCTCCTGGACGAGCTGCAGCTCCTCACGGCAAGACCAGGCACCCCAGAGAGGCTCCCCCTTCTACGGCAGACCGGCACGCTCGATGATCCCCGGAACGCCACGTCGGCACTCGGGAAAGGAGCGAGACGGAAGCAGCGGCCGAGGACGTCGCTAGGCCTAACCCGTCACCTCTCCCGGCCACGTCAGCAGCAGCGACCGGGTTATCCAGGCTCCCGAGAAGAGCGAGTTGAAGGACCGACCGAAAGGCAGCAACGAATATACGACGGTCGACGGAGGCACCGACATTAAGAAAGGCCCAACGAGATCCCCGCCGGGAGAAGACGAGCAACGAGGACGAACTCCGTAAGAACGACTTTCTTGCATCGCCACAACAGTAGGCCAGTGATGCCAGACTTTGGGGTAGGAAAGGCCTAGGACTAACGTAGGCAAAGTTAAGGGCAGGTTTATTAGTTCATTAGGCTGCATTTTTGTTAGCGTTTATTTATTCATTGTGTTTTAGTTCAGTGTGTATTTGAGTTTTTGGTTTGAGGTTTTTGAGTTCGCGTGTAAATAAAATCTGTTTGCTGTGTTGCCATCCGTCTTCCTTCTCCATCTCGTCTAACACCCGCACGCCTCCGAGATCGGTGACAACAAAACACATCACAATTGGCGAGCTTGCCAGGATCCGTTCCCGGATTCTATCCAGCCCAGTCACTGATACTTGGGAGTTGCAAAGATGGATTGGGAGGCGATATCGGCCACTATTCGCAAGCAGAAGCTCAGCAAGGAGCAGGGCCTCAAACTAATTGAGGATGAAAGGAAACGCGTAGAGGCCGCTCGATTATCAGAACTTGCCGCAGTTACTAAAGCTTACGAGGAAAGAAAACAGCTCCAGGAGAAAGAAATCAAGAAGCTGCGAGAACAGCTACAGGCTTTACAAATGAAAGAGCGTGAGGCGGAGTCTATGATTGAGAGTAGACCCAATAGCGTAGTGAAGCTGCATGACACGAGAGAGATGCCAGAAGTAGGCACATTAGATAGCGCCCGTGATGGCGTAGAGGAAAGGCTCTTGACTAGAGAACCCTTGAGTAAGAAGGACTACGACATGAGGATGGGCGACATCCCGACCGAGGTTTGTGTAACCAAGGAGCCGAGGGTTGTAGAGAAAGTAGCTTCAACCCAGAACGACAGGGGGTTGGTAATGAAAAATGAGTACAAGGATAGCCAAGCATCAGACGTGAGGAGCCAGTCAAACTCCGAGGGAAACGAGGAGGACGATAGATGCCCTAGCCACCCAAGCAACGCAACGCGTAAGGGTAAAAGGATTCCGAGGAGGCTGAAGACACGGCGGCGTAAGAAACCGCGTGTGCATAAGATGGGCTGGTCGATAAGAATGAACAAAGGTAAAGCCGATAGATACCCTAATCACCCCAGAAGTAAGGCAGCCTTTAAAGGTAGGAAGAACGTGCACGGAACACGTAACGGTAGGAAGATGACTCGCAGGAGATTGAGAGGAAAGCAGCGCAGGAAAACGCGTGCGCATGAGATGGGTGCGCCAAAGAAAAAGATGAAGCTAGAGTTAAGGCAGGGACATTCCAAACCGCCCAAGAAATGTGCTAGAGGAGGAAGGAGAAGGAAGCAGGCTGGGCGTAGAGAAGCGTGGGAGCTTAGGAAAAGGCGGAAAAAATGAACAGGTATAACCGGTAGGGTACTAAAGGAATATTATTTAGGAATGCCTTCGGACAGTGGAATAGTCAGCTCTTACAAATGTGTGTATATAGCAAGTTTATTCATATAGAGTGTTTGGGACAATGAACATTTCAAACAATTGAGTGCAGTGTTGTGTGAACAGAACAAGTAGTGAAACGTGCGCGACAGTGCAGTGAAGTGTGGTGATGAGTGGTAAGCGAAGACGACGCACGGAAGAGCATTCAAGCCACAACGAAAGTCAAGTTCGCCGCCAAAAAGGTCAAGAGAAAGCAGTTTTTTGGAAAAAAAACTCTTGAAGAGGGGAGCCATGTCATGAGTAAGACGCCGGAGGCGAAATAAAAGAAGACGAGGACGATGTGATCGGAGCGTTCGGAACGGCGCGAGGCGCGTGAGGCGCGTGAACCGAGCCATAATCGAGGCATGTCATGAGTAAGACGCCGGAGGCGAAATAAAAGAAGACGAGGACGATGTGATCGGAGCGTTCGGAACGGCGCGAGGCGCGTGAGGCGCGTGAACCGAGCCATAATCGAGGCAGAAGCGAGGCTGAGCGGGTATTATCGACGTGGCTCCGGGCCAGGAAGGTCGCATCGCCAGCACCGCACTGGCGACGGGAGACTTGGGGGTCTGGCCGAGTCCGTGACGTTGGCCGTCCACGGTGTGGCCGTCGACCTCGGCAAGTTCGGGCGAGGCTCCTGGACGAGCTGCAGCTCCTCACGGCAAGACCAGGCACCCCAGAGAGGCTCCCCCTTCTACGGCAGACCGGCACGCTCGATGATCCCCGGAACGCCACGTCGGCACTCGGGAAAGGAGCGAGACGGAAGCAGCGGCCGAGGACGTCGCTAGGCCTAACCCGTCACCTCTCCCGGCCACGTCAGCAGCAGCGACCGGGTTATCCAGGCTCCCGAGAAGAGCGAGTTGAAGGACCGACCGAAAGGCAGCAACGAATATACGACGGTCGACGGAGGCACCGACATTAAGAAAGGCCCAACGAGATCCCCGCCGGGAGAAGACGAGCAACGAGGACAAACTCCGTAAGAACGACTTTCTTGCATCGCCACAACAGTAGGCCAGTGATGCCAGACTTTGGGGTAGGAAAGGCCTAGGACTAACGTAGGCAAAGTTAAGGGCAGGTTTATTAGTTCATTAGGCTGCATTTTTGTTAGCGTTTATTTATTCATTGTGTTTTAGTTCAGTGTGTATTTGAGTTTTTGGTTTGAGGTTTTTGAGTTCGCGTGTAAATAAAATCTGTTTGCTGTGTTGCCATCCGTCTTCCTTCTCCATCTCGTCTAACACCCGCACGCCTCCGAGATCGGTGACAACAAAACACATCACAATACGTAGCCATGGAAGCATCACCTTGCCGCATCCTATGACGATAAGATCAGTGTGCTCGTCTTAAGGTGTGAGTCCTCAACAAGAGCATCAGAGTGAAACATTCCTCAGCTACATGACAACAAGAATTTCTGACCTGAAAGATGACCAGCGCTTTGTCACAGTTATGGTTGATGAAATACATATAAAACCTTACTTTGACTACAAAGGCTAAAACCTATAACGATCCAAAAATTGACTTCTTGCACATGTTTCTGAAGTGGCTGGATGAGTGGAAGAACAAAGGTTTTGACAATGGTACTCTGACCAAGGAGACTCACGCTGCTCTCGAACACACCACCTATGCGCTTGTTGAGCTCGCTAGGTACAGCTTCGAAGAGCTTGGAATGTCATATGTCCTTTTTGGGAAGATTCAGACAGACTGCCTTGAAGATCGGTTTGGAAAGTATAGGCAGCTGGCAGGTGCGCAATATCACATCTCGATCAGGCAGATATATGAAGTCGAAAACAAGCTGCGCCTGCAGAGCACCTTGCCTACAGTTTCCCCTGACCAGCACTGGGAATGTGTCCGAAAGCAAGTCGAGGCATTGCTTCCCAGCAGCAACGTTGTTGTTACCAGCCAGGCTCTTACGAAGATGTAGGACGTCGTCCCAGTCCTCGTCTACGTTGCAGGTTATGCAGTATACGGGACCCTTAAAAAGTTGAAGTGCGAGCAATGCCGGCACTCGTTGACCGTGGACAAGAAGATCACATTCTCTGCCACAAACGAACATTATGGTCTTGTGAAACAGCTGGACCGAGGAGGTTTAGTTTATCCATCAATGTTTGCACCTAACGCAGTTGCTCATAGCTACGTTGTAGTAGAGCAGCTCGCTACAGAGCCAGCACTGCTTATGATGCCTGAACAACGCCAGGTGGTAACGAAAATGACGCTACAATTGCTGGCTAGTGAAGAGCAGTCCGACTTCGATACGTGTGAGAATGGCCACACAATTGAATTAGTGCTTAAACACATCCTGCGGTGCAGCACCAACATTCTGCTAAAGAACTTTTGTAGGAAGCTGAACGACAAACTTCTCGACGCTGCCGATAAATAAAAAAAAAGGAAATCCACAACTCTCGAGGCCAAATAACTGCATGCATTGCTTCTAATATAAAGCCAGCACAAAAAGAAACTGGGCTTCGTAAATAAATGATTTGCTGCTACAGTTTTCTGGCGTTCTATTCTTTTTTAAATACATGCATGCTCGTTCTTGCAGAAAAAAAAATGTTTCCGCGCAATGCACCTGCGAGACAACCTCTCTTGAACAGCGTTCCATATATTTTTTTTTTTCAATCCGCCCCATCGTGTGACTTCACGCGAAGAGAGCTAAGGCCTTCATATTTTTCTAGAGGGTGTTGCCGCGCGCCGCCGAACGCTGTATGTGCGAGTGAAAGGGCGCGAGGGACGCGCGCTTTCACGGGGAGTGAACGCACGGCGGAGAACAAACGCGCGTTCTGCGCGGTGCTCCCTTAAGGGCTGCAGAAGTAGGCGTCTCTGTCTCTTTCCTCCTTTACCATCACCTAATATGTAGAGCAAACGCGCCTTCTTGATGATGATAAGTGGTTCTTGAGGGAAAGGGAAAGGTTGGCGCTATCTTCTGCAGCCCTTGAGGGAGCACGGCTCAGCGCCTTCTTCGGACGCGCGAAAAGCCGGGGGGGGGGGGGGGGGAGGCGACGTTTAGCTGCGCCGCTGCGGCACCAAGTGCCTATTTATATCAGAGGCTCCGGCAACAGTCACCAGCGCCGCACGCATTTTGTGCGAACGCGGGCAAAACGCCGACGGCGTCGACAACAGTTCTGCGTGTTGCCGGTGCTGCTGCATGTCCAAGTTTATACAGCTGATAAAGCTACTATCATTACTCCGTATAGCTCTCTACAAATTTGCTATCGCACTTGATGCTTCGCCTTTAAGGTGAAACTGCGACAACTTTTTTCTTAATTCGTAGCGCCGTCTGGCGAACACGCTCTGAAGCAGGAGCCGGCGTTGCAGAATGTGTCCCTTCCAGACGAGCGGAATCGGCGCTCCTGTCTTATCTTACTGCGTGGTCTAACCTAAGCTCCTTCGCATTATCGCGCGCGGAGCCGCAGGTGTTGCCATTCGTTGCGCAATCCGGAGAGGAGAGGAGGAATGCTGAGAGGAGAGGAGATGAGACAAGGAGAGGAGAGGAGGGGGAGGAGGATGCGGAGGATGCGCATGAATGCCGAGAGGAGAGGAGATGAGACAAGGAGAGGATGATGCGCATGCGCAGTAGGGGTGTGGACGCACGGTGGTTGGATGGATGGAGGGAGGTAGGGAGGGAGGGAGTGACATAGCCCCCAGCATAAGATGCTTCGCATCTAAAAGAGCCTTTCGGCATATCCAAAACGTTTGGTTTTGGGGATGACATCTTCCTGTGATTGCATCTTGCTCTAATGTCTTGTTTTTGTTGCGTTTCTTATGACAGGCCATGTGCCCGCCATATGTATTATTATTCCTCTGGCTGGCCAACATCATCCTGAGCTGCCAGCACTTCGTCGTAGCTAGCACCATAGCCGCCTGGTACTTTACAAGGTCAGTTGTTCATCGAAGCAAATATTACTATTGTAGCCCATCCACACCTGTATTTGTATAGCGCACAAATTCTAGGTTAATCGATTGGGTTGCACTGTTTGCAGAGCCGTAAGGACAATTAGATTTCCGGAGATAACTTTCGCTGCAAAAAGTCGTCATATTATGCTAACAATTGACTCAATTATTTTAGTTACTGCGTCGAGCAGCATGAAAATTATTCTCGGATAAGTTGAATTCCCCAGGTTATCGAGAACATTCGTAAGCTCCTAGAAAGCTTAAGAAAACTGAAGTGCCGCATGAATAACACATGAAATTTTATCGAGAACGCTGCATCTTCCCCCAAAGCTGCCTCAGCGTGACGATTAGCTGTAATAACAAAGTGCTTTGAATAGCGTAATCTGGTTGTGACCGGAGTATTCGAGACGCACCAGTTAGTGGAACCTTCAAGAATTTGGGCTTTTAGGAGTACCAGATGGTTCTTGGTTGACTATACATGCACATACAGTGCATGCGCCATTTCTAGAAGAAGGAAGCCGAATCACATCCTTTCTTTTGATGCACTGAAGTTTACAGTGCACGGGTTGGCGCTGGCCTAAAGTAATAAGCTTTTCTGATAAATTTCAGTATATTCATTGTATAGACTGCGTACAAAATCATTGTTATTTAAAAGGAAATTAGGCTAATCAGACTGCAAAGCGGCTTTGATGAAGTCTTTACGCAAACTAATGACTCTCTAAATTACGTTTAGCAAATAAATTGAAAAGTGCTGTTCTGGGCGCCGTAAGTTTGGGGCTCCGTAAGGAAACAAGTGGGTAAGAAGGATGCAACAAGAACCAAACTTGTTAAAATAGTCTTGTATTTCTGTTGTTGAAACGCTTTCTCTTACTCAATCTCGACGGAAATCGTCTAAGAACTGCTGTCGCTGTGTGCTTCTATGGCGGTGCAGGCACAAGACGCACATGAGTGCGCCGGTGATGAGGAGCATGCAGCTCCTGGTAGGCTACCACCTGGGCTCGGTCATCTACGGCTCGCTGGCACTCGTCGTCGCGGATCCCCTGAGGGCGATCATCTCTGGCACACGTCTCGTGTGAGTGAGTAGAGGCACGGAGTTGCAGGCTAACACTCATCAAAACGAACTCGTAAGAAGATGAGGAGCAACCCCAATGGGCATGTACAGCTGCTGGTAATGGTGCTCGTTTGAACACACACAGCAACGGTGTCTAATTAGGAAAACACACTTTTATGCATGATGATGTTTGTGGCATACCATATAATCATGGGCGTGCCGAATGAACATTCGCCTTCTGAGAGGCTATTATTAACGGAAACGAATGCAGTAGGTT
>NC_051163.1:81371467-81399537 GCF_013339745.2 Dermacentor silvarum | reverse complement strand
TACCGTGACTGTACCGCTGTCTATCTGCACACTTGCCGTGAGCCACTTGCCACGCCTTTCTAGGGCGCGTAAAGGGCGTGCCTCCTCTTTCGAGCATTACCTTTCTATCCTCCGTCGAATGCGAACAGGGCACATGCGGTGCATTGTTGCGCCTACACTTTCCCTCAATCGATTACGTTCAAATGCAACAAATAAAACAAGAAACACTTTATTTCTTGAAGTATCTGTTTTTCGTTTGGAATGCCATAAATGTTTGATGACAAACAGAGATCGAGGGAATTATTAAATTTTGCACTTTTTTGCCGCGAGTGGCGACAGTGAGGCGAAAGCTTACAAGCGGATACATTGCAGAGGGTCGCACGCACGAGGGAGTTCATACGGTGAGCAGTCGCCAGGGGCACTGCAGTGCTATCCTTGATAGGGTGCCTTGATGCCCGCGCGCATCGAGGCACTCTAATCCTTGATAAAGTCAGTCATGACAATGATCTTTCTATTTCATGACTATTAGGGGAATGGCAACGCAGCGCTACGGCATGGTTGTTTACCGCAGGTGCTTCACTTAGGTGGCTGTTAAGGCCGCCGCTTTACCAACTGAAACGACGGGAGCAACCGTTGTCACTGCAAAATGGCTGTGCGGTATTCTAGGGTCCGTAGTGACGCAGCACAGTGAAAATGCGCCCGTTTATCTGCGAGCGGGAAGCCTCCGCGATGCATTGCAAAGAAGAGCGCGCTGCCCAGTGACACAATTCATCGCTTGTCATCGCTTGCCCAGTGAAGGTGCCTCCGTTCGCATGTATACGCAGAGTTTGAGTGTGTTGTTCTCTCCAATGTGCTTGCCGATTGCCTCTGCTGCTGAGCTAACAGCGATCGCAGATAGATATAGTAATGACAGCGCAGCAATCGCATTTTGGTGGGTGATGGCTCCTGTGTGCAGCTAGGAAATTAAACTTCGAACGCAGGAAGGGGTTGCAACTATTTAGTGTGCCGTGCTTGTGATAAAGAAATGCCATCGCACTGGGTTTAAAAAAGTGAGCGTTTCTCGGCGCTGACCGTGTTTGCGACACTGCGGCTCCGATACATCACTGATGACAGCGCAGCCATCACAAATGACAGCTGCGATACGTTCTCCTCGCAAAACACTACGCACTGCTCAGCATCGTCATCCACAATGGCGCATCGACGCCTTGCAAGCAGCTACAGTGTCGTTCCGATAATTATTTGCTGTGCGCTACGTCGCTACAATGCAGACAATGAATCATATCACCCGCCGTGGTTGCTCAGTGACTATGGTGTTGGGCTGCTGAGCACGAGGTCGCGGGATCGAATCCCGGCCACGGCGGCCGCATTTCGATGGGGGCGAAATGCGAAAACACCCGTGTACTTAGATTTAGGTGCACGTTAAAGAACCCCAGGTGGTCCAAATTTCCGGAGTCCCCCACTACGGCGTGCCTCATAATCAGAACTGGTTTTGGCACGTAAAACCCCATAATTTAATTTTTTTTAATGAATCATATCGTGGGGCCATCACAGCCTACGAAGATAGATGCATGAGCCAGCGAAAGTCGCCGCTTTGTTTTTGATAGTGGTTCTCAGTTACAGTGCATCACCGATGACAGTGTGCTGTGCGTATTTTCTGTCGGCGGTCAAGATTGTTGATGCCTCTCAGTTCCGCACCACGTCGCTGTTGCCGGAAAATAAGTTGACCAAATGATAATAGAAGAAAATGGAAAAAAATAGCCTGGGAAGCGATCATAGACGTTTAGCATTAAAGTTTGAGCGAGATACCAGCGCAGAACATGAACCAATAGCCTCAGAGTTTTTAAAAATGAATGACGAGCAAATAACAGAGATCGCAAACAACATAGAGAAGAAAATTGAGACTTTTCCTACAGCAGTCTGGGAATATAAGGAACTGGTGGAGGTTATGCAGCATGAAATAAGGCGGACACGGCAAAACAATTGTTGGATTTGAAAGAGGAAACCACGTAAGTGGTGGAACAAGGAAATTAAACAAGCTATAGAAGAGCGTAAAGAGGCATCTAGGGTTCATCGAGAAGCCAAAAAGTTGGGATTACAAGAAGAAGAGGTGCTCCTTAGATGGAATACATACCGAGAAAAGAAAAGGGTTGCGAGTGAGCTCGTGCAAGAGAAAATTAAATGCGCAAGTGTACGTTGGGTGCATAACATTCACAAAAGAGGCAAAGGCGTCCCAAAAAGATTCTGGAACCATATAAAAGCACTCGGAGCTCCAACTAGAAACTCGCCAACGGCTATAAGGGATGAAGACGGTAACATCTATGAAGGCGATGATGCGCTGCGGTACATCACAGACGTTATCAGGCATAACTTCGGCACGAGCAAAAGCGTAGTTCAGACAACAGATCCAGCAACAACAGAGAGGCCTGAGAGATCAAAATTTAGCATAGAAAACTTTTATTGGAAAAAGGCAGCAGAAAATGTCCCTAACAACACGGCAGCAGGACCCGATGAAATCCCAATACAGCTAATCAAAAACCTCGGTCCAAAAAGCAAGGCCCTGCTGACTAATGCCATAGAGGAAGTGATTAGAACAAAGAATATTCCCGTTGGATGGCGTGAAAGCAAGATGAATCTCATCTACAAAGGCAAAGGAGATAAGGATAAGACGAGCTCGTACAGGCCAGTTACAGTAACGTCGGTGATATATAGAATGGCAATGCAAGCCATAAAATTAGAACTGTCGAAGTGGGTGGAGGAAAACGGTGTATTGGGGGAACTGCAGAATGGGTTCAGGCCAGGCAGACGCTTAGAAGACAATATGTTTGTACTAACTCAGTGCATAGAGATTTCAGTAGCTCACAAAAGACCTTTATGGATAGCATTTCTAGATATTAAAGGAACTTATGACAACGTAGACAGAGAACTGTTGTGGGATATTCTTCAATACGAAGGCATAGATGACGATTTCGTGGAGCTGCTGAGGGAGATATATCGAGACAACCAAGTACAAGTGGCATGGGAAGGCCGAAAAGGAAATGAAATCGCGGGAATTCACCAAGGATTGAAGCAAGGATGCCCTCTGTCACCATTGTTGTTCACGCTTTACGTCAAGGGCATAGAAAGACGACTGGAAAACAGCGAATTAGGTTTTGATTTATCCTACATGCGTAATGGACAAATGGCGCAACAGAAGGTCCCTGGACTGATGTGCGCAGACGACATTGTGCTACTAGCGGACAATAAAGAAGATTTACAGACACTTGCGAATATCTGTGGGAACGCAGCAACAAATCTAGGCCTTAAGTTTAGTACAGAGAAATCAGGGAATATGATCTTTAATGAACACACGAGTAACTTCGTGGTGTCAATTTAACAGCAAGTAATACCCATAGTGAAGCAATATAAGTACCTCGGCGTATACATAAACGAAGGAAAGAATTACTCAAGCAACCACCAAGATAATGTGAAAATGAAGGGGAAGCGGAATGAAGCAATAATGAAACACAGAGCACTGTGGGGCCACAATAAGTATGAGGTGGTGCGTGGAATCTGGAAAGGAGTAATGGTGCCAGCGCTAACAATCGCAAATGCCATTATATGCTTAAAATCGGATATATTGGCGGGTTTGGAAGTTAACCAAAGATCAGTAGGCCGGTTGGCTTTGTGAGCACACGGTAATACGACAAATGAGGCAGTGCATGGTGACAAGGGTTGGGCCTCTTTTGAAGTCAGAGAAGCACAAAGCAAAATTAGTTTTGAAGAAAGGCTCAGGAACATGGATGAAAATAAATGGGCGGCTAAAGTGCACAAGTATCTCTACAGGAAAAGCGTGGACACAGAATGGAGGAAGAGGTCAAGGAAGTGGGCAACCAAGTACAGGATAATCGAAACTGTAAATAGACAACCAGGGGTCATCAGAAAGAAAGTGAGAGAAATAGAGACCGTGAATTGGATGCAAAGAATGGAAACGAAAAGGACAATGGAGATTTACAAGAATGAGAAGAAAGAAATTAGAAGGGAAAATCTGTACGATAACATAAAGGGCAGTGCCTTGCTATTTGAGGCTCGAGCTGGTTGCCTAAGGACGAAAACATATCGGAACAAATATTCGGAACTAGATGAGACATGTGTATGCTGCAGTAAAGATCCAGAGACCACTCAGCACATCCTAATGGAATGCGACGGGATCCACCCAGCGAGAACCATAGGTAACGTGCAACTCCCAGAAGCGCTTGGGTTTAATGTGGAAGGAAACATAAACAGATCAGCCGTAGAGATCAGCAAGAGACGATTAGAGTACTGGTGGAAAAAAAGTAGGGAAAAGATGGATACGACCTGATCTCTTAAAATCATAGGCAGCGGTACAAGGTACATTTTTGAAAAAGAAAAATAATGAGAGGTATACAAAAATGCTAGATAAAGAACATGTATAGTATACCTGATTAAATCAAGCAGGCTAGGTGACTATTTGTCGCCGCCCCGTTTCAAAGGGGATGCCAATAAATCATCATCATCATCATTAAGTTGGGCGTGGCCCAACCGTGGCGGGCGCGCGCACAAGAGTTACATGATCGCTTGGGGCGTGACGTGTGGTGTTGATTGACACGCGAACTCGGGCCAAACTCGTACATCGCAAAACCCCCCTCGAGCTGAACTCGGGAACATGGTGGCGGCAGCAGCAGCCTGTGTAATCGCATCCAGCGGCAGCAAGCGTAAATATGACCATCTGGACCCGTTCACCTACATGTCCGACGTAGAGTTTCAGCGTCATTTTTGCCTTTCCAAAACGTGAGTGCGCTGGCTGTGTGACGAGTTAGGCGAAGGCCGTCGTCTGCGGATATAGGGTGGCGGGCAAATTATGCTTTCCCAGCGTAGACTGGTGTAACTAGGCTGCGGAGGAATCGTTCGTGCGATCGCTTCGGCTCTCTCCTGTTTCAAGCAAGCTCGTCCACAGCGCCTCAGCCACAGGCCAGGTCCGGCGTCGTCATCGGAGTACTAGGGCACCTGCGAGCACCTGGGGTTCAACCCGGACCAACCAACCTGCACAGGCGAAGTATTCACATTATATTGGAAGACTCAGAATGGACGCCGGGCTGCCTTCCGGTGCAACAGGTGCCGAAATCAGTTTTGGCAGGTACACGGTACCGCTGCACGGCACGGGCAGAGAGGCGAAGGAAGTTACTGCGCCAACACGGACCACCTCGGCCGTCCGAACGACCACCTCTCCAGGCGGCAAATGATTTGGCTCACGTACTGCGTGAGCAAAAGCGTAGACATATGGATGTTGAAAGAGACCGTAGACTTGTTTCCTCTATCGGAGCACGCCATCGCCGACTGGAGGAGCTACCCCCGTCAGGTCGCGAGGGACGAGCTGCTCGCGCGAGCTCCACTCGGTGGCCCCGGAAAGACAGCGCAAATTGACGAATGCCTTCTTCGCGGCGAGAAAAAGTGCAATCGAGGCCGCCTAATGACGGGCGACAACGTTCCGCCGAGCCGCCAAAACTACGGTGGTGTTAAAGATGGTGGCCCATGGGTCATCGGCATGGTCTGCGCGACCTGATTGGTGCTTCTACTGTTCAAGGTCGACCGACGAAAGGCGGCGACGCTAAGCGCCATTATTGCAGCCAATGTTCAACCGGGGACCATTATTCATAGTGACGAATTGGCCGCATACAACTGTATCCCAAATTCAGTGGATGCTAACGGGGCTATGCCTCAATCTGCATTGGGAGACAGTTAACCACAGCGTGCACTTTGTGGAAACCAACACGGGCGTTCACACGCAAAAAATAGAAAGTTATTGTCAAAAAGTGAAGCGCCACCTCGTCAGATGTGGGTACAGAGTGACTGCACTGATGCTGGAGTCCCACCTGGGATGACTGTGGTGGCACTCAACGGCCACGTGCGCTGCAAAGACCCTTTCTTGCGTTTGTTAGAAGTCACGGATCGCTGGGGCTACCCAGTATAAAGACTCTTTCCTGCGGTTGTTAGAAGCCATCGCTCGGCGCTAGCCAGTATGAAGGTGCGTCACAATGTAAAAGAAAATAAAGGGTAGTTTTTTTATCCTTGCATGAGTGTTTTCTGACGTTCCGGAGTGCTTACACGGTAAGCGCGCGGCAAACCACTTCTGCGCTAGCCGACGCTCCCTTCGTCTCGAAGCCTTACTTTAGCGCGAGCAACGAGCGATCTGTTGAAAGCCCAGTGTAAAAATCAGGCGCACACCAATCTGTGCTCGGAAATGGGAGCGCAAGCACGTAGCGAGCCGCACCAATTAAATCCAGAGAAAACAGAAAGAGCAACGAGCGATCTGTTCAAAGCCCAGTGCGAAAACCAAGCGCACACCAATCTGTGCTCGGAAATCCTAGCGCAAGCACGTAGCGAGCCGCGCCAATACAATCCAGAGGAAGAAAGAGGAGGGCGAGCGTGCCCTCGTGGTATAACGCGAAACGATTAAACTACAAATTAGTCTAATACACATTCAGTGTACAATTTGTAAACATTAAAACACTTATACCCTACGGTAATGTGACAAATATCATTGTACTAAATGCATTTATTTGATAACTTGCTTGTGCCTCTAATGCACTCGGTGGAACGACAAGTGAAAGAATGCACGACCATGCACCGACCGTATGATCACGTGAGCCCCAGTTTGTCGACCGCCCATATGGCAACGCCCAAGGGATGATGGCCACCCAGAGTGAATCTAGATAAACCAATGAAACTGGAGGTGTGCCGACGGACAAACTTTGTCTTGTTCTTTCATCTTGGGGCATCGCCAGAGCTCGTGAAGATCCCGAGTTTCGCCAAACTCGGGGCATCCTGCATAGCACCCCTGCTCCTAGCCTGGCGAGGCGGTCTCGCGAAGCGTGGATCGGCGCACTGCGGAACGTCCGCATCGCTCACAGATCCCGCGTCCAAGAGGCAGCGCCTTCTTCCTTTATCGCCCAAGTACCCCCGCCGTTAGGTGGCGTTAGCAGCGAAACACTAGCACCATATCCCGTAATACTCCGCAACCGCACCGATCGCCGTAAAGCCACGCGGCAAAGCCGGATTACCGGAAACGGGAGCCATGCGGGAAAAACAAAATCAGGCGACGCGTGACAGTAGCGCATCCCCACAACTTCTTCCTGTCTAATAAGTTTGTGCAGCTCCAAAATATTCTATAGGTGCAGCCTCCTTTTTATCACGTATTTCCGAATAAGTGTCAGTATCAATACGAATCAGTATTGGAACCACAGATTTTTTTTCTCACACGGTAAATTTCCCTTTAGGCAAACGACCATTTACCAGGTGCAGTTTTTGAGTGATGGGCGAAAATAGCTCGTCATAGAAGAAAATATTGCAACAGTCCTCTTGCTTTTATTTTTCTTTCGTTAATATGACACGCCAGCAGCCAGCCCACTGCCTAGGCCAAGAATTGTGTGGACCAATGCAAAGAAGGAACTCTCCTGTGGAAAAAAAGAAGGCAATTTGACGCTTCCTCCTGATATAACTGTTGAGAGAGCCCGTGTTTGCTACGCTAATGGTTGACCTGCGCAAGGGAGGGCACTTGTAACACGGGGCTATACAGGAGTATGTCACATATATCCGAAATGGAAGTCGCCGAATGACAACAACACATGTTCAATGAAATTGACTCCAGCAAATTATACGTGTGTCACTAGATTACTCGAGTGCTAATCGCATTACCATCGGCAGTTATCGTGAGACGAGTTTTGCCACAATTTTTTAGGAAGACATTGGGTACTTCATAATTTCTAACCGTTGATGAAGACAATACAAAATAATTTCTTCACCTGCGAGCAATAGTGCCGTGACAAAGCACGATGCTTTCATGGCTGTTTGAGAAATGAAGACGCTGGCTTACGAGCAACAGTAGACCCAGAAACAGGGGCTGCTGAAAGTAGCAGTGCGACACTGTGTATAATGCCCGTTCAGTTTTTTTACTAAGGCTCAGTATATATTACTACATCAATAAAATAAATACATTGAAATGGGAGTCGACTACAATTTTTATATGAAAATAACAAGAAATCAAGTGGTGACAATACATATTTGTCATCCTAGTTGACTGTGTTCGCCATGATTCTGAATAGGCAAGTAAAATGCACCGTATATATTGTCACGTAGTAGTGACGGTAAATAAAAAAAGTCGCAAAACTGTGTATGACGAAACTGGTTGTTTATTGGGCGAACCTGTGCTCACAAAAGCAAGCTACACTCAAAGCATAACGATAGCGGCGAACACAGTCGGCGATCGTCGAAAATCTGATCAGCGGCAAAACGCGTCGGCTTTTATACCTGAGTGATCGAAGGTTCCAAAATAATCCTTGGTACGCGCGTGTCTTCCAGAAAGTTCTAGACAATTCGCGTCGCTCATACAATCACATAACATAAGCGTCGGTGAAAACAGGCAACGGAAAGAAGCATCGGTAACGTTCTAGAAACTTCCGATACAGGCGCGTCCTGCGCCGAGCGATAACGTTTAACATTTGTTAGCCGGTGGAAAGCGGCCATCGGCGAAAAATAAACATGCATACGTGTCAATATAATGTTACGAGACTGCGCGCAATGGGACAAAGATGACGTTGACCCTTTCGGTGAAGAAGACGACGATTGAAAAGATTGTCTTTTGGCCATATTGGCAGTGATACAGCTCGCTGTATATATTTTGTAAATATATTTTCACTTGCACCGTTTCCCGTGACATTTATATAAATTTTAAAATTACTACCATAGCATTAATTTATGTGAGAAATAACTGTAATAAAAATTGCGGAGTAAGCAAAATCAGTCACTGCTCTCACTAGCATTAGTCGCACTGCTAAAGGAATTCAGCGATAATCGTATAAAAGCTGCTAACCAAAAGAAACTAATTTTATGCTGAGTTATTACTTACAATGAGGCGCTAAATAGTATTGGGGAAATTAAGCCTGTCAGCGTCCTATCGGTGTCTCCTTAAGGTACTTTGCGAAACTAGTGTCAAAATGTGCCCGTCAGCAAACTTGGAAACTTATTTCCATTGCCTGAGAAAAAAATTGTGCAAAGGCAAATTCCTTAGTATTCCTTACCTTCTAGACTTGACGCCGGGTCATAGGTGCGAGTAATAAGTAGAGACCGGATTTTAGGCAAATGCCTTTTTTGTTCCTTGCGCTCCTATCGCCCCACTTTGATATATGAGCATGACTTAGAGGTTAAGAATGGCTTTTATAGTGTTTTTATAGTGCCTATAAATGCCTATTTCGGCGTTTGTGCCTAAATGCCTATAAATGCCTATAAATGCATATTTTCAATATTGGCGCCTAAATGAACACTATTTAGCCTCAAGTTTCGCTTTAGAGTGCAGTTAGAGACCGTTGTCCATGTTACCGGGCAACATTGATTGTTCGCAACTCTATGGGGTTCAACTAGTCCTTGAGTTCAACCAACTCCTGGAAAACAACTGCTAGCAGCATTGAAATGGGACGCGCCGGCCAGCATACGCCGCCGCGCTGACAAAGGAGAGTGAAGATCAAAAGAAGAAAGAAAAATGTGATGTGCACGCGGCTTTTGTTTTGCTTGTAATTTACTTTTTTAAGATGTTCACTTCCGTCGGGTGTTCCTTTTCAGCGTACGAGATCATTCTAAGTGACAACAGGCACAATTTTGAATCCAAAAATCTAGAGATGGTGGTAGTTTGCTATTGTTTCCACAATCTTCACAGTGATTCTTAGACTACCGTTCCGCGTGCTCTCCAAGCATATTTCTTCAAACATGTGCACTTCAAATGGACGAAATTGTATTCGGCAGTGTTGGGACGTCTGACCTGTGCAATTCGGATAATGTCATTGTATAGAGAAAATTGCGAAGAGTTGTACCTAACAGTCCTCATGTAAGAACATGCTAATTTCTTTATAAATCGTAGTCTCTCTTGCATTTGTTATTTGTCTGTTTTTGTTGTGTCTTAATTTAATTGCGTCAGGCAGACATAAAGTATCGGTTTTTTTTAATCAGTATTCGCAGCTTTCAAGTATTATTTTTCATGCCTGTTTCACTATATGCGACG
This sequence comes from Dermacentor silvarum, assembly GCF_013339745.2. Classification (NCBI taxonomy): domain Eukaryota; kingdom Metazoa; phylum Arthropoda; class Arachnida; order Ixodida; family Ixodidae; genus Dermacentor; species Dermacentor silvarum. Next base: position 81,389,510 of record NC_051163.1, on the reverse strand, counting down.
CTCGAGTACAGTGGCCATTGAACATGAATATGACCAGTGTGCTTATTGAATGAAGCCAATTGATCGTCGTTAGTCCAGCAGTTTTATGGGACAATTACACGGCTATGTTGAACTGTTGGCGCCTTTGTGCCACATACAAAATAACATTTCTTGTTTTCGTATCGTAGATATAGGCCACGCACGTCTTCGTATGGAATTATTTCCATTTGTGTAAAAATTTATTGTGCCTATATTTACGAGGTTGCAGGCCTAAAACGTTGTTTTGCCTGCCTGTTTTTGGCGCCTAAAACGCTCTTTTTTAATGCCTAAAGATCCGGCCTCTAGTAATAAGCAAAACGATGTAGTCGATGGCGTACTCAGCACAACATTTTCTTGGGCTGGCCGGTAGGCAAGCAACAAAATTCATTGAGCTCTGCTATCAAGCGTTGTGCTAAGTAGAGTAGCATGTCACGACCAGACCAGACCAGACATGAACTTTATTTGGTCCTGAGGAACTACGTGTGGACCCCCTGTGGGAAGTCCGTAGTAGTCGCTGGCCGCGTCCACGTAGGGGCAGAAAGACCGTGGTCCTCCGCCCTTTCGCAGGCCCTCTGGACAGCCTGGAGTTGGACTGAGAGCACGCTGCTTTTAAGGGCATTGTCCCAGTACGTTTCTTTGTTTAACGGTGCGTTACGTAACGCAGGACATTGCCAGAGCATGTGAGCCAATGTACAGAAATGCACACCACAATCTGGACAGTGTGGTTCTATATTTGAGGCGATGCGACTTAGAAAGCCCCTCGAAGGAAAGGACCCCGTTTGGAGCATTCTAAAAGTCGACGATTGAGACCTGCTAAGCTTAGGATGAGGTAGTGGAAAACTCCTCCGCTCTAACTGGTAGTGAGAAACTATTTCGTGGAAAGTAAGTAATGGGTCGCTGTGCTTAATTTCGTCCGGCCCCCCAAAAGCTTCCATACCGCCGCGGCGGGTAAGATCTCGCGCACGGTTATGAGCATGATCATTGGGGTTTGGGAGATTTACAAAAATATTCGGACCCATGTGGGCTGGGAACCACGTAATGGAATGAAAACAAGTAACCACCCTATTTCTGAGGATGGTCGCAGCCTCTCGGAAGATGGAACCCGATGCAAAGGCACGTATGGCCGCACGAGAGTCTGTGTATATATTGGGACGCACAGGGTCCCTCATTGCTAAAGCTATGCCTACCTGTTCTGCTACATCGATGGTGATATGACGGACAGAAGCCGCGTTGATGAGTGTACCGTTCGTATCAACTACTGCCGAAACAAAGTTGCTGGTCTGTCTATATTGGGTCGCATCTACGAATGCTGCCAAGCTTGGGCTATCTGCGACTGTTTTTAAAATAGCCCGGGCGCGAGCCTTGCGTCGCCCAACGTTATACTGTGGGTGAACATTCCTAGGAAAAGGCCTAACAGCGAATGATGCCCGGATTGCTTCCGAGAGTGATTCCTCATGGTCGTTGATTAAGCTTGGAGCTAAGTTGATTGAGTCTAGTAAACGTCTTCCGGCTTTGGTACTAGTGGTGACTGGTAATCCCCGTACCCTTTTAATGCTCTTGCGCATGAGCGTGTCTATTTTGTTCCTTTCTGTCTTAGTCCAATTTAGTGCAGATGCCACATAAATGATGTGACTCATCAAGAACGCGTGATATATCCTGAGAAGATTGTCCTCTCCGAGTCCCCTTTTTCTATTCGAGACTCTAAAGATGAGCCGGAGCATACTCTCCGTTTTGGAGGTGATGTGGGCAATTGTCTTTGCATTACAGCCTCTGGCGTCTAGTAACAGCCCCAGTATCCTGATCGAGTTGACTCGAGGAATAGCCTGACCATCCTTTGTGTGTAAGGCAATAGGTATCAGTTCCATCGGAACCTGTCACGACATGTCACGACATGTCACGACCGATATTAACTTTTAACGCCAGTCGTGATTCCCACGATATAAGACATGTCGATATAGTCGCACGCTGCGCTAGCACAAGGTTGGCAAACAGCCGCCGTGATCAACCCAACAACCTTGTAATATCTCTCCACTTGGCGGTCTGCGAGTTTGTTCAAAAAGAAACTGGTTGTTTGTTCAACAATGAACCTTGCCTTACCTGGTTAATGTGCGACTTCTATATCGATACCCGTCTGCCTAAACAGGTCTGGGTCAAATCAAACCTTCTAGGGTAACCTGCTCTTATAGTCGGTCAGAATGACTTTTCGTTACTTACACGAACTATTTATACCCTATTGTGTTCGTATGTAAATTTGTCCATCAGCGTGTACTGCATTCTCTTTACAATATTCCAGCGCAGTAATGTCGACCGTTAATCTTTCAAATCATTCTTTAATGTTTCCAACTTCTTTTTTTGCCACCTTTTACGCACAACCTTCAATAATATTTTTTACAGAGATGCTTTTAGTGAGGCGGCGAGCACAAGAAAATTTTGTATTGATAAATGTTTCTAACGTTTTTAGAGAAATAAATGGTTCACGGAGCTTAAATTTGGCCTGGGTAGGTCATACACGCGCTTGGGCTTAGGTCCTACACGCGCACGCACTTGTCCATCACCTGTATTCGGAGGTGAATGCTACTGACCATCAGTGACATTAAAAGAGTTATCTAGCTTTTGTCTAGGAAGAATTCGTGCCTTTAAAAGTGTGGCTTTTCATCTATCCTGACAATGGCTGCAATGTAACCTTCTGACTTCTAGAAGACCATTGACCACCGAAGGGCTCCTGGCGTCATCGATGTTCTGTAAACTTTTTAAGCCAGATTCACATTTATTTTCTTCTGTGCAGCTACAAAATGTGTCAAAACTGATAAATGAGAATATTCACGTGTTTATTATGACCTCCTGGTTCACCGTGGTGCATAAAAAATACTCCTAATATGTAGCATGCCGACCTTTGACAACATGACCACTTATTCTTCTATATTCTCTAAAGCAGTTCTTATTCTTGTGCGTAAAAGGTGTTTTAACACAGTCAGCATAGCATGTGGCCTGCTAAAACTGCAAGTAACAAAATATGTCAGAATTTTATCGCTTATACCTATGCGGCCATACTATAAGCCTTACTTTGATGTCATTGCGTAGAGCAAAGAAGACACTACACGACCGTGAATGGGTGTCGCTTGAAGATGGCGCCTTTTTCGTCCCTAGCATGATGCAATCAGACGTGAATTTAGTCTCTCGTTATAGAACTCAGAGTGGCACTGCTCGGCAGTACGTTTCTTGAATTCAGTGGGAGTGGTCATGTTTGAGAGAGCTCACTTTGCCATTATGGGTAAAATATATCAATATTAACGCGATAGCGTTTAGGGCCCCGTGTCGCAGAAAATCCGGCGTCGGCCACAGACGTGTTATCGCGGGTGGCGGAGAAAATCATCCAACCACATCAACCGCGCAGCCACTCTGCGTGGTGCAAGATTTTGGTGAACAAAAAATTGAATTTCTCACAGTGAAATCTGTCAGAAAAATAGTAAAGTGCGATTTACCATTCGGCTTCGGATTCACCGTTGAATTGTTTACCAATCGGCGTCGGATTGGAATTCTAATGCACGAGAAAACCTAGTTCTGCTACGAGGAAACTCAAACACAAAAGCATTTTCCAGCATTTCTACCAGACCTGCGCGCGTCGGGGCAATAGCTAAAAATAAATAAAATAATTAAAAAGGTGCTAGGGCCTTCACATTTTAATTTAGGGCCACTTATATTGCCCCTAGAAAAACATCTTTCCAGCAATGGATTTCAGTTTAAACGTGAAGCCGACTTTAAGGGGATCAGTGTAAGATTGGTCTTTGAAAGCTGGCTTTCCAACGTTAAGGGTTGCTTGTGAATGAAGCCTACTTGCCGTATGCTATGCGAACGGGTCCCGATAACGCTGTCGCGTTCTACTCTTAAAGGCGAAGCTTAAGCGTCCTCCAATTTTTAAACCACGCCTGATGAGAAGTAGTAAGGCCTACAAATGTGCGATTTCTTGGAGAAATTAGCCGGCTTCTTGGCTATAGCGCTCCCGCGTTCGACACGTGAGGTGCAAAAACGGCATAAAGGTCCTCGGTCAGCAAGACAGGGATTAAGATTCGCACTCACCACATGTGAGCACGGTGGGATCCCTACAAATAGGGAGCGAGTTCCTTTGTAAGATCACACCATAGAACTCGGACTAGCGGTAGCACAAGTGATGCAGATAAGCTTAGCAATGCGCAATCAAATGCCACTTCTGTGTTCGTTTACCTCATCTCTGTATTCTACTGCCCACACAACCGCAGCAGCGCGCAGAAAGACTTTAGGCGTGCGCCACTGCGGCTGTGTCTCCAATATAGGCTAGCCTATTGGTTATTGTGTAGAAATTGCTTGTATGGGTGCCAGCACGTTGACAGTTACTCTTCGCACTTCGCTCAAAAAAAAAAAAAGAAAACCGTGGAATGTGGTTTTTTCGACGGCGCAACCTTAAGTTCGACAACACGTGGCTTCTTTTAAACACACCCATTTGGTCCTGCCAGCTCAACGATCGAACGTTTCTGCATACATCCGCCGTCAGAATCCAGTGCTCGCCGCCGGTAGAAACTGTGATCTTATGCAAGTCGTCAAAACAAAAAAGCCACTGAGCCGGCATAGTGGGCACTTTACCTGCCATTTCCCGGGCACTGTTCGTGCAATAACAATATTTCACGGAACCAGTATAATGTAGCTGGGTATTTAGGCTGTTTTACAGTTGCGCAAAGAGTTACTAGAAGAAACAACATACCCGCATAAAACAAGCAGTCGTGTGTGGGTCGAACGTGTTGCTGATTACGTCAACGCAAGGGTACAACGGTGGCAATTTTTGCGGGACGGTAGCGGCGGGCACGTGTAAAGCTAACGCAATTCAAAAGCCATGATTTTGCTGAAGTGTCGCGCAACGGACTGTGAAGCAGCAACAATCACATCAATCATCGGCGTCCGCTAAAGGCGTAACTGGTGCGTTTTTCGGCAGTTCGGTTTCATTTTCCTAGATGAAATAAACCGTAGGCGATTACTTAATACAGATTAGCAGCATCGACTTCGTGCATGTGTGGAAACTATTATGAATCCTTCTGAAGAGACGCTTTAAGTCACAAATTAATATAGATCATCTGACTTATTCCTTGACAAGTTGGGCAACATTACTAAGTATTACTCGTTTTTGGTTATTTACTACTTTGAGCAATTTTAAATAGTATGCGTCTGTTTGAAAGCACCACCTCTTCCTTTCGTCTAACAAATTTCACACGAATTTGTCGAAACAACTTACGATTTTTATTGCGTAGCTCACCAACAGTTTTTCGCTTCGAGCATCTTTTAATTGACGACCTTACACCGACTGAAGGTATCGCGAAACAAAATGTGCAACTATGCAACCAGGCGGCAATACTCCCTAGCCAGTCGAATTAGTACTACAAACATGAAACAAGAAGAGCAAAGTGATTAAATGTGAAACTGAAGTACCGAGAATGATAACAAAGACGAATTAAAGAGCTCGTTGCTTTGTGAAATACTGAAAAATTCATATAAGGACTCTGAGATTTGCTTATGTCTACAGTCTATACGCTGTTGTGATGTGCAGTGGCAGTGTAAATCTGTTAGCCAAACTATAAGGACCGAGGATTGCGCAATAAACTTATTTTCTTCTCTGCTTGTGAGAGTAACTTGAATGAGGAATGTATTCCAAACTAAGCATGGCGAAAATTTCAGTGCACTTGTAAATTTCAGTCTATGCATGTTAAATAGGAAGAAATTCTTTTCTTTTCGGAAACACTGTGGTCTGCATACTTTTGCTCACGAATGTACACTGACGTTGCAGCCGCTCTTCTATATCCTTTTTCCCGCATGAGAAAATATGGTATGGTGAATTTCAAAAAATTCTCCTTCAACTTTAGAGGGGCACTAAAGCCAAAATAAAAAGTCAAGCTAAAGTGATAGAGCAATGCTTTATAACGTCAAAGGCGTCAATATAATCGCGAACAGAGCTTTAGTAATCCAGAAATTGAGGTAAATGCAGGACATGATAAGACACTCCCCAGGGACATTCCGGAACTTACCCGATGACGAAGGCCCTCCTAAAAAAAAAACTATGTCACGAGTACTCAACCACTCGTATTAAAAATATTGTTTCATTGGATTATTATTATTATTATTATTATTATTATTATTATTATTATTATTATTATTATTATTATTATTATATGTGGCAGCATCGCTTCCCCACATGCTATGGGAATGTAAAAACAAATATCCGACAAATAATACCGTGACCCTCTCGTCGAGATGGTACGCCGCCCTGCGCAGCTCCCAACTCGACGACCAGCTCTGGGCTACCCAGCAAGCCTGCGAGGCGGCGAAGAGGCAAGACCTCGATGTCCCCACGTGGGAGGCCTAGGCCCAGCCAATTAAATTGCTGGTTTAAATAAAAGTTTGTTCCTCCTCCTCCTCATTGGATTATAAGACAAAAGAAAATGCTACTTGTCTACTTCTATTAGATTCTTAGAAAAAAGTACCTTTTGGCGTTACACTTGATAACGACGCAGGCGGTCAAAAGGTTTCGTTTTCGCTCGACTCTGCGCCGCGCTCGCTTTCGAGTTTCAGAAGTTTCGTTATCGCGTAGTACTGCGCTCATGGAGGAAAAGCTTTTCCTTCCTCCATGACTGCGCTGGTGTTGCTGGCTCGCTAAACTCGCAGTTGAATTTGCTAGCAGCTTGAGAGTCGCGACGGCACGTCCAGACGGTGACCAGCTTCGTCGCCCGACGTCGCACTGCAGGAGTGCTTGCTGCTTTCGCGCTCGGAAGAGCCGGTGCCGAGGCCGCCGTCGTAGTAGGCAACGACGCCGGCAGCGCTAGCCCTCAGCAGCAGGTCTCGCTCATCGGAGCTTAAATCACTAAAATAGAGCCCAGCATCGCGAGCCAATGTGTCGTTGTCAGGGCCGTCAACTAGTTGGTCCATTGCCACGATCACCGTGTTGACAATTCGGCGCGCGCTTTACCTTCCGCTATGGTGGCTAGCCACCATACTTCCGCTTTCGCACTGCCATCGGCTCTGTCTTGGCTCTGTTTCTGGCCGCGCGTTTGCGCTTACAGCAGTAGAGCTGTAAGTAGCAGTAGTGCTGTCTGCGGGCGCCGTTTTACTCACCGGTGGCACAACGTCACAATATGGCCATGACGTCACCACTCCTCGTTCGGCGCGCGATTTGAATTGCGTTAGAGGTGCGCGGCCGCTTCAGATGCAATTTTCTCTTATAATAAGTCTTTTCTTGGCACGAAACAAGTGTTTCGAGGTTTCTGGTATCATATTTAACAGTCCAAGTTGAAATAATATTTGCCTTTAGTGTCCCTTCAATGGGAACAAATGACATGAGAATGCACCATTTCTAAACTTACAATATTGCGTCACAGTGCATTTTGTTTATGAATATGAACCAAACATGCATTTTATGAACAACGCACTCAGTTCTCAGAAGCATTACGTTTAGTAGTTCCGGAAATAAAATTGAGGTGAAATATGTTCTATTACAAGTGGCGATGCACTCGTATACTACTCGCAAAACGCATAATATTTAACAGTGTAAATGGAAGTTCTTTACGCTCTTCTTTCGGCGAAAACAAGAACAGAGCCTAGGGATAAATAAAAGGTAACTAATAATGCTTCAACAATAGGAAGGGAACATTTGCGGTCGTGGGCTAAACCGGAACATTTAAAGGATTTGCCACGTTTTAGCTGGTGTTGCAATTGAGCATAAATTTAAGCGGCACTTTCGTGTTGAAAAGTTTTAGTACAGAAACCAATTCGTGCGAATGTTATAAATGTTGCAGTAATCAACTATAACCACCGGGTTGGCGTGGTGACGATGGTGTTGGACTGCTGAGCTCGAGGTCAGGTGTTTGAACCCGACCGCAGCGGCCCCATATGATGGGGGTGATATGTTTGAACGCTCGTGCGCTTTGATTTAGGTGCATGATAAAGCACCCTAGGTGCAAAAGTTGTTACGGAGTCCACCACTACAGCGGGCAACATAATCATATCGTTGTTTGGACTCGTAATGACCTACAATATTAAAATTAGTTGTTAAAAATTCAACTGTGCGTGGGCAATAAAAATTCTTGGTGGTGCGCTGCTTTTACTGCTATTAAAATCATATCGTATGCAGGCCGAATGCGTGGGCCTTTATCCCACATGCGAATTTAAACGTTATTGACTAATTTTCTTTTGATCTTCGTTGAATGGCGTAGCGCTGCTGAGTACGAGATCGCGGGATAGAATCTCGGCCGCGGTGGCCGCATTTCGATGGAGGCGAAATGCAAAAACGTCCGTGTGCTTGCGTTGTAGTGCACGTTAAAGAAACCCAGGAGGTCGAAATTAATCCGGAGCCCTCTACTACCGCGTGCCTCACAATCAGAACTGGTTTTCGCACGAAGTATTTCCCAGAAAGAAGATCTTCATTGAAAAAAAGCGGCCCTGGCTTAGTGCCAACGTTCTAACGCATCTGTGGCTCCCCTTATACACTCTTAATCAAGTCCAGGTTAACGTATGCCATATAGGCGGGACGCCTCAAAATTCAGAAGTCACGCCTATGCATAGGAGGCCATGGGAAAGTAGTTAGCCGTGACACGTCTGAAGAAACAACGCGCACGTTTCACGCCATCTATTGACCTTTTTCGCGAAGCAGTTTGTTATAGAGAAACGAGACGGCGCCTTCAGTGGCGCGCCGCAAGTGGCCTCAGCGACCGCGCACGAAAACGAAACCATTACCGCTTCTGCCTTGTTTCTGTGTGATCAGCTGTTGGAAATGCAACTGAGTTTTCGCTAATGCACTGTGCTCCAATCACGCTGGATTCAATCTTGTGGATACAAGACGTGTGCAGTAGTTGGCTAGAAAAATAGTGACTGGCACATTAAGGAATGGAATGAATCTGTGTGGCCAAATTAGCGGACCGTTGCTCCAATTAATCGTACGTGTTACCGGCACTTCGAGATGTACGGTTTTTCTCGAGGATGCAAAAATTTGCTCATCCGCCAGCGCTGTATCGCTAACATTAAAAGAAACAGCTTCAACCCCGGAACGTCGTCCAGAGTGAGAACCGCTCGTTAAACAATGGCAAACGTAGTAGCGCCGCCTCCTGTCACATTAAGTTTCGCGCACAGTATCTACACTCATCTAGCCCAACTGGCACAGAAAATTACGCCCACTCTATCACCAACCTCTCAAGAATATGCGAATGGGCGCACACTTGAATATATGCGCACTATATAGGCACAATAAATGACGGACCACACCGATATCGCACGAATGACGGTTGGTCCACAAGAGCAAGCGAGTTACTAGCGATGATACGTCTTTGCTACAAGGCATTACAATATACAAAACAGCTACGTTTCAAGCCTTATGCGCAGGTAGACCCAATTTACCGGAACTGAACACGCCCGCGAGCGATTAGGCAGAAAATTATCAGACCGTGACCGCACCGCGAGAAAGTTTACTGAGTCAGAAACATGACGAGCTGCTGCTTCAAAATATTTGCCAAATAAAGAACTAAGAACAAAACGCGCTAATCCTGACTCAATTCATGAGCGGAAAGTTTGGGTAGCTTGGAATACATATTTAGCCCCCTTTTAGAGCAAGCACCATATACGCTGCTCGCGCCGTTTGGACGTAGCTTAATCAGTTCCGAAATTGCTTTTGCATGTTCTATGAATCTGTGACCAAGGCTTCGTGTCGTCCTCACAGTCACCCTCTTCGATATCTCCAGTAACAGAGGTTCGCTAAGCCGCACCAGCGTCATACACATCCATAGTAAACACGGAGGCAATGGATGCCGTTGAGGCAAGCAATGCACGCGTTACCACGTGTTCAAACATGGAAGCGCCCACGGGATCGTCTCGAAAAGTGTCAATAGATGGCCTGCAGCATCGGTGCGCTCCGGCGTGGGCCGCGTAAACCGAATCCTCGCGACAGCCCAGGGTGCAGCTGTTTTCACAACAAATCCGTGCAGGGGCGGGTCCTCACCTCGATGACGTGGCCTCGCCTCGATGACGTATCAACATTTTCTTTTTTTTTTCCTTTCTGTTTGGCGCCGCGGTCGGTTTGCGGCGCCTCAGTTCGGCTCAGCTCATTCCACGTGAGTGATGAGATGGCGCGTGTATCATATTCGCCGCGGCCGTTGTTTTGTTTCGCCTGTGAAAGCGCGGAATGCAACGATTAGCGAGCCTCCTGCCCGACAGAAGGTTATCGAAAAGCAACTCCAAGGGTTGCACCATCATGAAGACGGCTACTCCCATGGCTACCTGAAGTCAGACGATGAGCTTAAGCTTTTTGAGAGGTCCTTGGCTGCCGTCAACGAGAGGTACACTGTGCGGACATCAAGAGACCTGAATAAGCCGCCTATTTGTAAGGATTATCGCTCTGCGCCTAGGTTTATCATTTAAAAACGCAGTAGTAATTTCAACCAGGGACTCAACCCGGCAAAACTACTTGTTTTCAGTTGCGGTTAGTGCGCAACACTAGACAATTGATTTTTCTTGATTGGCCTTTTTGAAGACCGGGTTATCATTGTTCTGGTTACCGGTTCAGAGTTACCCTGCCACCGATTTATTTCGGGGTGAGTGGAGTATTGTTCAGGTTAACGCGACATGAACCGATCCTCATAAATTTTCATAAACGTAAAAATAACTGTTTATTTTCAGTTTGAGTCATGATCATGTTGTAGCTAGGATGGTTGCAAGGGTGTGTCTGTTCTAGGTATTTCTGCTCTATTTCTTTGAGAAGTTCCTGTTCTGTGCCCTCATAATGGTGTACTACCTCATTAATGGCTTGTCTGTGGTTTTTCTTCTTATTCTCAGGGTCCAGCAGGAACCGAAGCATGTGCCAGGTTTGCCGGTGCTTAATTGTGCGTCCATGGAATTACATATCTCGTCCCATTGTTGCTTGCTCAATTGCGCAATACATTCTTCTATTTCTTTGTTGAGGAGCGCTATGCGCTTTCTCAATTTTCTCTTATGCTTCCGACCTATAAGTCTATTTTGCAGCGACTGCTTAGCTTCCCAATGAGGAGAAGTCTGCTGTCGCATTTCTCCAAGTTAGATTCAGACGGTGCTATTTTTGTGGCAGCTTTGACGTCATCGCTGAACTCTTTAGTCCTTTGTTCTATGTCTGTGATGGATCGTTGCTGTGTAGCCTCTCGGGTTCTACGAAGTAGTTCCCAGTGTACTAATTTGATCTGTCGTTGCTTGGGTCTATTTGGCCCTTCTTTGACGAGTAACTCCGATATGCGGTGGTCACTATCCAAATCTTCTAGTTTGTTGCGCCACGTCACCTTTTCAATATTCTTTGTAAATGTTAGGTCGGCGGATGTGTCCCTGTTTTACGCCGTGCCTACTCTGATCGGATTGATGATGATGATGATGATGATGATGATGATGATGATGATGATGATGATGATGATGATGATGATGATGATGCATGGTGTTTTATGGCGCAAGGGCCAGTTATGACCAAAGAGCGCCATGCCAGTGTTTGTGAGTGTGCAGTGGAGCGATGAATTCTGAGAAGTAGATGAAGCGTGGCTGTAAAGGGGCCTAAAATAATCGCTGTAAAGTGCGTAAAATATACATGTACTAAAATCATGGCAATGACTCATGAGGTGTACTATGATATGAAGAATGCACTGAGAAAGAATGACGAGGTATTTAAAATATTTAAGATGCAGTAATTGGCAAGAAGCACTACTGCCTAAACAGAGCCCTTGAACCACAAGGGCCTGGAGGCATGTGCTATAAAAACTACTATCACAGCGGCATCCTCTGGAGAGAGGATGCGCTACGACTTTAATGGGCTAATAACATGCAGGACCACATCGTTCAAGAAATTGACGACTGCTTTGGCGTTAAAAAGCGGTTCTTCACCAAGAAACATGATTGGATGAAGAGGCACATGATACCGGTACGCTTGAGGAAAATATTTCTTTCTCTCTGTTTCGGCTTCCCGACACTCCACGAGGACATTGAGGACGGTCAGCCTCTCACCACATCTACCACAGGTTGGCGGTTCATCACCAGTAAGCAAAAACTTGTGGGTGCCATATGTATGTCCTATTCTTAGACGACAGAACAGGACATCAGTTCGTCGTGTTTTCGTTACGGGGGGCCATAAACCTAACTGTGGTTTTATCAAGTGAAGCTTGTTATTTCTTTCTGCATCCCACAAGCGTTGCCAGTGGCTTCGCAGTTTCTTTCGCAGGAAAGGCTTCAAATCTGTTGCAGGAACAGCAGCTGTAGGGAGATGTTATGCCTGAGATGTAACTGATGTGGACATTTGGTCTGCTCGAACATCACCCTCAATGCATCTATGGCCCGGAAACCAGCATATAATCACAGGCTGGTTAGATATATACGCTTTACACAGAATAGAATACAGCTCATTAAGTACAGGGTTTTTGTGTTTACAGAGTGATTGCAATGCTTTCACAACACTTTGGGAGTCTGTAAATGTGATAGTCTTTCGAAGTTTTGATTTCATTATATACTTCACAGCCGATAATTGTGCATAGGCCTCAGCCGTAAAGATACTTGTCTCCGGGTGCAGTACACCGGATTCCGAACACGATGGACCGATGGCTGCATAAGATACCCCGGCATGTGACTTGGAAGCGTCTGTGTAAAACTCTGTACACGAGTATTTAGATTGGAGTTCTAAGAAATGAATTCTAATGTGTGCCTCTGGCGCGTGTTTAGTGACCTCTACGAATGATGTGTCACATTCTATGAGCTGCCACTGCCACGGCGGCAATAGTTTCGCTGGAGCCATAGGACATTGTTCAAGCAGCGGAACACCCATTTCCTCACTGAGGTTCCTCACTGAGGTTCCTCACACGCAAAGAGAACGGCTTTCTCGCTGCAGGTCGGTTACGGAAGAGTGTGGCAGCGGTCACATCGTTTATTGTTGAATAAGAAGGATGTTCAATGTTCGCTTGTACTTTCAGAAAATATGTAAAACTGCTGTATGACCGCTGCAGATGAAGCGACCACTGATTCGATTCTACGTAGAGGCTCTGGATAGGACTTGTCCTGAAAGCACCAGTCGCGAGACGGATACCCAAGTGGTGAACGGGGTCTAGTATTTTTAACGCACTTGGCGTTGCAGAATTATAAATTATTGACCCGTAATCAAGGCGTGAGAGAACAAGACTTTTATACAAGTTAAGCAAACACTTTCGATCACTACCCCAAGTCGTACACGACAGAAGCTTTAAAAGGTTCATTGTCTTCAGGCATTTTGCCTTCAGATGCTTAAGATGAGGAATAAATGCGAGTTTACAGTCTAAAATGATTCCTAAAAACTTGTGCTCCCTGCTCACAGAGAGCGCATCTCCTTTGATTATAATACTTGGGACTTGCGTTACGCCTCTCTTCTTAGTAAAGAGTAGGCAAGTGCTCTTCTGGGCATTTACTTTAAAACCATTTTCATCTGGCCATTTGGACAATTTGTTTATTCTAAGCTGCACTTGTCTTTCGCAGATGGCAATATTGCATGACTTGAAGGCTATTTGCACATCGTCGACATAAATGGAATAAAACATTGTGCGTGGAATGACTGTGTGCAGGGAATTCATTTTTACTATAAATAGTGTGCAACTAAGCACGCCTCCCTGTGGCACACCGGTCTCTTGGGTGAATGACTTAGACAGAGCGCTACCCACTCTTACGCGGAATGTGCGATTAGATAGGTAACTTTCGATTGTATTTAACATGTTGCCACGGACACCCATCGTGGAAAGATCTCTGAGAATGCCGTAGCGCCATGTCGTGTCGTAAGCTTTTTCTAGGTCGAGAAACACTGAGAGGCAGAACTGCTTATGTATAAAAGCATCCCTAATATAAGACTCAACGCGAACAAAGTGGTCTGTTGTGGACATACCTTCGCTGAAACCACATTGCAAGGGGTCTAGTAGTTTGTTATATTCAAGGAAACAGATTAAGCGCCTGTTTATCATTTTTTCAAATAGTTTGCACAGGCAGCTTGTTAGCGCTATTGGCCTGTAGCTGCTGGCTTGGGATAGGTCTTTGCCTTGTTTAAGCACGGGGATGACTATAGCTTCCTTCCACGAGGACGGGATATACCCATCCGCCCACATGGCATTGAAAAGATACAGGAGTGTTTTCAGAGTTTCAGGATGTACGTACTTAATCATTTCATATATGACACGATCACCGCCTGGCGCCGAGTCATTGCAGCAAGCGAGGGATGCCTTAAGTTCAGTTAAAGTAAATGGATAGTTGTAGGCCTCACTCGATGAACCTTTACGTTTTAGGGGCTGTCGCTCTTCGCGTTCTTTGAACCTCAGAAATGCTTGTGTATAGTGGGACGCACTGGAGATATATTCAAAGTGTTCGCCCAGACAACCAACCTGATCTTCCAGGCTCTCTCCTTGAGTACTTACTAAGGGGAGTGGGTGTACCTCCCGGCCTTTTAATTTATTTACTCGATTCCACACTTTTGTCTCATCCGTGTAAGAATTTATACTGGAGATGTATTTCTCCCAACTCTCCCTTTTAGCACGTCGACGTATTCTTCTACCCTGGGACTTTATTTGTTTGAAATTAATCAAATTTTCAGCAGTTGGGGAGTCGCGAAGTCGTCCCCAAGCTTTGTTTTGATTTTTCCGTGCTTGTTTACATTCTTCATTCCACCACGGGATGCGACGTTTATTCGCTAGTCCATTAGTTTGACGGATGCATTTCGTGGCAGCGTCAATTATAAAGCCTGTAATATACGCCACAGTGTCTTCTATATTAAAGGAGGCAATATCATCCGTGCTTAAATACGTAAGTCCTAGGGAAGTGGTCGCTCCCAAAGTCGTAATAGGGAAGTCGTCGCTCCCAAAAGGGTTCTTGAGAACGGACCACTCCAGGTACGGCATTAGTGTGCTCGATACTATAGTTAAATCTATGGAGGAGTATGTATTATGCGCCACACTGTAGTATGTTGGCTCTTTCTTATTAAGTATACATGCTCCTGAGGAAAAGAGAAAGTTTTCGATTAGGCGATCTCTAGCATCGCAACGGAGCAGCACTAGCTGCAGCCGCCGAGGGGGCGGATGGCGTCATCGCTGGCTGACTACGCGTGTGCTAGACAGCCGCCAAAGGCCGTTGTGGCGCAGCCCCCTGACGCACCACTTCGGCAAAGGTGGTTTTTGGCAGGTAGGACACCTGACTTCGTGCCTCTTTAAACGAAATGTTTTGTTTGCCTTTAATTGTAACAATTTCCTTTTCTTTTTTCCAGGATGGGCAGGACCGCGAGTATGCGGCATGTTCCCCATCACAGTTTACGCAGTGGAGAGAGTTTTCACAAGATTCAGAAGTGTGTTCGTGTGCACTGCATTTCGCACAAGTTTGGCGGCCTCGGCAGTTTTACGAACTGTGGCCGAATCGCTGGCATTTGAAACATCTGAGGGGATTTGGCACGTATGGTCTAACACGAAGTTTGATGTACCCGGCCTCGATGGAGTCGGGCAGATCACATGAACCAAAAGTGAGCACAAGGTGCTTAGTCTGAATTTCCTTGCTGTCTCGTCTCATCTTAATCCGTTTAACATTGAGGACATTCTGCTCACTGAAGCCCTCCAAGAGTTCAGCCTCAGTCAGCTCCATCAAATCTTCGTCTGAAACAACTCCGCGGGTGGTGTTCATAATACGGTGCTGAGTTACTGTTACTTGGACGTTCCCAAAGGACACTAGATTCGGCAGCTTTTCATATTGTTTGCGATCGTGGAGCTCCAAGAGGAGATCACCACTTGCCATCCTCGATGCCTTATAACCTGGTCCTAGAGCCTGAGTTAGAGATTTCGAAACAAGAAAATGGGAGATTGTTCGAACTTGTTTTTCTGCTTTTCTGAGTGGATGACATGAAATCGTGGGAAATCTTGTCTTTGACGTCCAAAGAACTGGAACACTCTGAATATTAAAAACCAGTCAAAAGACGAAGGACAGAGAAGAGACGTCGCACACACGACGGCTGGCACACACGACGGCTTCCAGTCGTCGTGTGTACCACGTCTCTTCTCTATCCTTCGTCTTTTGACTGGTTTTTAATATTCAGTATGCACCAACTGACCCAGACTGCTACTCAACTGGAACACATCTTCGGTGCGCCCTCTTTTTTGACGGCGATCAGGGAGTGGTGGAAAAGGGCTAGCCATAAGAATATCTGGGTTTTCGGCAGCAACGCCAGTCACCCACCATGGAGCCCAACAAAGGCACGCTGCAGGGCCTGTGAACACAAGACCTGCAGACGCCAGCTGTACGTCACTACCATAACCAAACATGGAATATCCAAGGTTGGCTACCCACACAAGGTTAACCCTTGCCGCCCAGAAAATCAGAAGTAAAAGGAAGCGAGTAGGAGACAGGAAAGATTGAAAGTCAGAGAGAAAGACGAAGATAGAGGAGGAGGACAGGAAAGGGCGACTGCCGATTTCCCCCGGGTGGGTCAGTCCGGGGGTGCCGTCTACGTGAAGCCGAGGCCAAAGGGGTGTGTTGCCTCCGCCGAGGAGCATTAAAGGTCCAAACACTCAGCGTTGGCTCAACCCCCAGGATCCCCTTTTCCCCGGACACGGCTAAGCCGCGCACGGTTAGACGCGGGAGGGTCCAACGCTCGTGTGCTCGGGTACGTGGTGGCGCAACTCACCAAACGCCTGCTTGCGCAGACGCCCCTGCGGGGACTCTGGTCAGAGTACCGGAGTTTGTGACTAGCATGAGGCCTAATTCTTGTGAGTCAATCCATAAGGCCCTTCCCTTTGGTCTGGTATATAGATATCCCCACGGAGTGTGTGAGGCATTAAAGTCTCCTCCTATGACTACTGGATTTTCTCCAGCTAATTTGAGGGTTTTCCGGAATAGACTCTTGAATGTGTGCTTATGTTAAGTGGGGTTGCTATAAATGTTAAGAATAAATAAGCTAGGTCCTGTCTTCTTTTGTGGGATGAGTTCCAATAAGATATTGTCTATGTGCGCTATGCCTGTGTTGTGTTGCACGCACCCTATGTTTCTTTTTAACAGCGTGGGTAATGCCCGGGTCTCCCCTTCGGCATAGCGAAAAGATCTGTATCCTGCCAGCTTTGTGACCTCATGTGTTTCCTGCAGAATTATGACGTCCGCCTGATATTCGTCTTTTTAATACTGCTGCAAAACTGACTTTTTGTTTTTGCAACTCCTACTGCTCCATTGCCATATCCTGAACTCTATTATAGCGCGCCTCATTGCGGGTGCGACCATGGGAGGTAGACGGGAGGCTGGAGAGAAGCTGATCGTATATAATTTTGTGATTGAGAAGTGGGTAAGGACTGTGGTGCTTCTGATGCACCAGAGGGGACTCCATTACCTGGTGACTGGTTTGCCTCTAGGATGTCAATCTACTCACAATTGCTGCTATTGCCTTAGCCATTTGGTTCATCGTTGCATCCCGTTTTTTCATTTGCCTTTTGTATCTCTACAAGGGTCTTTTGGATATCGGCTAATGATTTATCTACTGCCGTGTTATCGAGTCTATCACTTCCATCTTACTGTCCGGGACTTCAGTTGGATCTTGCGTGCTCGCGTGTGGAGCGGAAGTTACCGGATTTAATTGGCTTTTTGCTTCCTTGAGACTCTTTATTTCATCGCTGATACGTGCTAGCATAATCCTCAACTGCGCGTTCTCGTGTTTTATTTCCTTTATCTCGTTATTAATGGCAGTGTCCCCGCCAGCCCGTGGGCCCTTGCCATCGACCACGTCTGCCCAGCTCACCGTGGTTGTCTTGCTTGCTGAAGGGGGTGGCCTAGTTCTGGACCTGGATCTGGATCCGGGTCTTGTCCCCGTTGTCCTGGAGTTCGACTGGGATAAGGATCTGGGGGTGGATGGAGAGCTTGTTCTTGAGCTGGGGCATCTTTCCCTGGCGTTTGGCCTACCACTAGACTCTGCCCCATCTTCTCTTGAGGTAGCATCTTCATGTTCTCGTTGCAGTGTTTGCCATTGTCTGTGTTTAACGATGAAGGG
>NC_051163.1:81365308-81371367 GCF_013339745.2 Dermacentor silvarum | reverse complement strand
GCTTCGTTGGTCTGGAGAGATAAGAGCCTATCGGAGGTGTCATAAGCTTGAACTGGGCGAACTTCCTGGTGAGGAAGCTTGGTAAGAAATCCAAAAAGCTGCTCAAAAAGGGGAAACGCAGTACTGGTTTTACGGGTGATGTTGACTGCAAAGGTGGCTTCTTGCAGTTCAGTCGCCCATAATGACTGGTCACCGTTACACATCTTCCTAAGCACTGCCACTAGTGTGCCACTGGCTCGTTCGATGAGTCCATAGCTGGCTGCGTGATAAGCAACGGAAAAATGCAAGTTGACACCATGTATATGCATAAGGTTCTTAAACTGACTAAATTAAAATGACTTAGCATGGTCATAAAAACAGTCATCGGGGGCACAAATCTAAAAAATAAAACAATGAATGCAAGCGCTGCAACATATCTTTCGTTGATGTTGTTGGCACAGCAGCGGGCACAATGCATGTGGTCGTGAAGCCGATGACGTTCAGAGTTTCTCTTCCTGAATTGCTGTCATTGTGATGTGAAGAAGTAATATGGCGCTTGTTGGCATAAAGCATGTGGGGCTGGCTGGCTTCGTTGTGGACCGTTTGTGTGCTTGACAGATTTGACACGATCGAAAGTACTCCGCTGCTGTAGCCGCCATCTTAGGCTACCAATAGCGATGTTCCAGCTTACGGAGTGTACCTGACGTGTCCATATAACCACTGGCATCGTGGGCGAGCTCAAGTACTTACTGTTGCATCTTTGCAGGGACAATAATCGTATAAGGCTCGGGACTGAATAACTTGCAAATAGCGTTATCCATGATGACAAATTCTGAAGTGTAATTTTCTGACATCAGTCGAGCGTGCATGGCCTTACATGTCTCATCTTTAGCTTGCATATTCATAAGCGCGGTGGTTGGCGGCACTGTGGCACAGAGTTACGTGATAACATGTCAGCTACATGGCTTTGTCGTCCTGGTTGATGCTGAAAACTCTGAAAAATCAAGTAGCATCCTAGTAAAGCGTAGGGAAGGCTTGAAATTCCTTGTTGGGCAGGCCATTGAGCAGTTATCAGCAAATGAAAGCGTTGGCCAGTCGGTAGTGCCTGAACTTTTCCGTAATTGCCCAATGCAAGGCCAAAGCTTCCAAAACATTGCTGTGCAGTATTTTGTCTGTTTCTGTGAGCGCTCTGCTATCAAACTCTATGACGACGTCTTTTCCGTTTTGCCTCTGAGTAAGCACAGCTCCCAGGGCTCTTGCTGAAGCATCGGTGGTGACTGTGGTAGGTGCGCCAACATCAAAGTGACTCACTATTGGGGATGACGATTGCCTCAAAGGATTGTTGGCACTGGAACAACTGGAACAAACTTTTCCGAAGGGCAGTTCGAAGTGGCGCTGCATTTTTCGAGAAGTTCTGCATGAAACGTCTATAAACATTTGCCGTTTGGAGCCAAGATAACAGGTGCGTCGATGACTGTGGGATAGGCATACGAACATTGCTTCCACCTGCGACGGGTCCGGTTGCTTGCCTTGCTGAGAGATCAGAAATCCAAGGAACTTCATGAACTACACAGCAAACTCGCACTTTTTCAAAGAGACCTTGAAGCCAGCTTGGTGCCAAAGAATTAGTGTTTCATCAAGAATTTCCATGAACTCAAAAAAGTCATCAGCAAAGATGATTATGTCATGGTGGCTTCGTCCCAATTGATGAGCGGCATGGGAACGGCGTAGCAGACTGTTTTGGCTTCGGATGATGCGAAATAAGGCTGAAGCTTGTAGATAACCCGTTGCGAAGGCTACTTGTAGGTTCTTGAGGTCGACAGCACCATATGTGAGAGAGTAGTATATAACCAACAAGGATTCCGACGATTACCTTTCACAGCATAAAACACCGGAAACGACCGCCATCGCTAGGCTCGCGTGAGTACACACAGTTGCCAGACTATCTAGTCACAGCAGGCTACACACAGCTCTCAGACATTTCCGGCAGAGCAGTTTCACAGTAGACGCTGTTCACCAATGCGTTTTCGCAAGGCCGTGCGGCCGAAGACTTCCGCGAATGCTGCTTTGAAAGCGGACCAAGTTCGCAGTTCCCGCTCATGATTGTGGAGCCAGAGTTTCGCAACGTTAGCAAGATAGAAGATGGCGGTACGTAACTTAGTCGGGTCATCCCATTGGTTGTGATCACTGACGCACTCATAGGTAGCAAGCCAATCTTCCCCGTCAGTCTCACCTCTTCCGCTAAAGACCGGAGGGTCCCGCTGCCGCTGTACGGTGCCGCACATGATGGGTGCGGTGGCTCCTGGCTGATTGTCAGTAGGCTCGAGCAGGGTAGCGGATGAAGCAGTTGACACCCTTCTGCTGCGAAGTTCCCGGTGAGGACGGGGATAGCGGCACCTTCCACCAATTGTAGTATGACGATTTATTGTAAGACACGAAGGTCTCGCACAATCCAAGTCGCAGCGGTGGTATGCGAATACTGATCGCGCGCGCAGCGACAGCCGCTGATGATGATGATATCCTCAGCACATGGCTCATACCCACTCCGGGGGATTGGCCAAGAATTGGGCACCTGAACTTTTATATACGGTTTTTGAAACTACTGTTACAGTGCAATTTAGTAATCAGAACAGACAGAATAATTTTCCTATACTGCACTTTTTATAGTATAAATGTCATGCTAAATCTCTAGTTGTAAAAGTATGGATTTAAAAATTTATTTGTTTAGTTGATTGAATGAAACCACAAACAGCATCAAACACGTCCCTGTGGCTAAAGCCGAATACCGAGGCACCGAAAGAGAGTACTATTTGTGATGTTAAATTTACCCCTAATTTAGCGAGCGGAATTGCAAGAAGTATTTTTCTTTGTAATTTATACCGACGACATATTAAAAAGTAGTGTTCTGCGGTTTATACTTCTAGACAGAATGGATACAGCGGCGATATCGCCAGACCAGCCCTGTGTAAATATAGGTTTAATGGTGGGACACGGCAGCGTAATTTTGTGATTATTACTTCCGATTGTCTTGATGGGCACCAATGTAATTTCCACGGAAATTTTAGGTGCTGAAATTCAGTCCATGATGTTATTGTTTCAATTATATCTCCACGAATTGAAAAATTCCGATATCTGATCGCGGTTATTTGTGCCACCACTGGAAGGACCGATATTATTGGTCCATTCAGGGATGCTCGCGCTAATCAATCGGCCATTTCATTTAAATGCAATCCGCAGTGTCCTGGTACGCATAATAATATTACAAGATTCAGCTGGGGGGGGGGAACTAATGTTAGAAACGTCTTTAGAGCCGGCGATTTTGTTCAAGCTGTAAGCGCAGAGCAGACAGAAAGGGAATCTGTTATAATTACCGTGCTGGATTCATGTAAAGGGAGTTTACTAAAGGGAAACTGAGACATCCACCCAAATGTAGCAATTTGCTACAATGGAAACCCAACCGGGTTCCGCGAAAGAAAGCCACCTAGCGGATTTCCGCTGAACTATAACATCAAACACTTGCCTTTGCTTCGAGTTGTCGACAAATTCGACTTCGCCCTGCCATCTGCTAGCCGCCTGGTTAGCTCAGATGGTAGAGCGGCTGCCCCGGAAAGGCGGTGGTCCCGGGTTCGAGTCCCGGACCAGGGCGAATTTTTCTTCAGCTGCGAGGCTTTCTTTCGAGGAACCCGGTTGGGTTTACATTGTAGCAAATTGCTACATTTGGGTGGATGTCTCAGTTTTCCTTTAATTACTTATCTCCACATAGCGTATTTCTGCTGAACTATAACATCAAAGGGAGTTTACGCAGTGCAAGAATCATTGATAAGAGCTCAGCTTCAAATACGGGAGTAAAATCTGGCAGTTTCAAGGAGAATGACCAGCCAAGCGACAGACGCAAAAGGGTTTCGTCGTCCTCTTCTTCACTACACAGGGAAATCACACGAATGGACGCACTCCATTCATCACAGAACCGAGAATCGAAACCAACAGTTCCCGGATTCACTTGATCCTCCTCTTTCACTCGCCCTTAAAGCCATCCTCAGATTTGGCCGTAATATTAGGCCCCCTTCGGGAAGCTTACCGTCCCGGTCAGCAACAAGTTACACTACAGTCGTAGGCCTAAACGCAAGATGTTGGAAGCAGAACAGTTGATATCCGAACATATATATACGCAGCGGTCTATCCTTGTGGTGGCGAGCGAGCTTCTTCCGTAGAAAGCATGTAGTAAATCGCACGATTCGCAGGCTGGTGTTGTACACTGCCTCTTCGTCGCGGCCAGTGGGGCTCTACAGGAGGGTCCCACCCGAGATTAACCACGCGGAGTATTTTCATGCAATAAGGGTTATTTACCATCATCATCATCGTCATGGGTTAACGGCCACCCGACGTTGTCCAGCTACATATTCTTGGTGTGGCTTTGGTAGGTTAGTGCTGTTGCCACCATGCTTCCCACAGAGCCACACTTGATAATCACCTGTCCCTTGGCTTTTCTTCATGACTAGGTTGTCGTGATTGCACTTTGCCGGTAACGCGTCCTTGGCGGTATCGTTTAAAAGAGCGTGCGCGACGCGGGAATCAAGGTCGTCCTGGTAGATGTGGTCATTGTCAACACTCCCCTCGTGTAAAACCCTTCTTGCGTCCGCTGAGAGGAAGGGGTAGTCGTCATGATAGAACGTGAGCTTTGTTGGCGCGCGCAGAAAAACGGGTTCTGGAATCACAATTTCTTTTCAAGCATCGTCTCAAGCTAGCGAGTGGGAGTGGATGCAGGGACAGTTGCCGAAGGCCTTCCATTGTCCGCAGGCATCCTTCATGCCGTCTGAGGCCAATTCCTGGTTTCTGACTTGATGTTACGCTTTGCTTAAGGGCGTATCAAGGGTGTTTCGTGTCAGGGCGCTGGTTAAGGTGGCTGGTGTCGTTAAGTTCTATTGCTTCTCGTTTAAATTTCTCGCTCTCTAGGCTATGTGGGCATTCCAAGCAATTTTTCAGCAGCGCTTGCATATACCAAGTGGGGTCGGCTTCAGAGGCCTTGGCCTTCCTGCCTGGCAAGTTCTTCCTTCGACGACACCTCAGCAATCTGCTCACGGTTCCGCATGCCTCAACGTCTTCGAAGCTCCAATCTATCAAACTTTAGAGTGTTATATTACTAACGGCTTGATTTTCCTTGCTCATGACAGCCACTCACTCGCTGGGAAGGCTGGACAACTTCAGGGATGCCTTTTTTATTCTCTATTTTACCTACGGTAAATTCTTCTAGTTAACCTTACAATGCACTCACCATTTAGTTCTTTACTCACTCTATATTTAGTATGCCACCGCTGCCAATAAAATGTTACATAGAAACCACACGAAGGGACACACAAGCTGTATTCATCGCGTGAACGAGAATCGCAAGGAAATGTTTCTGGATTCACTTCGCCCTCCTCTTGCACTGGCCATCATTTTCTTCGTCACATTAACAATATTACTTTAGCCGATTCAGCAGGTAATGATATCAGTGATATAGTTGCCTTCCATATAGACTGTAAAAAATTCTATCTGGAAATGGCAAACACGTATTTGTACAGAGGAACTCCAGCGAAAGGTTTATTAAAACAATTGGCCGCATATCTGCTAGCTTCGCTGCAAATGACGTCGAAAGACGATAGTCTTCTGCCGCCCCTGATACGTAAGACCCTCTCTTCTCCCCCTCCCACCCCTCACGCCCTTCCCCCCCTCTCACTCCTCCCATAATGTATGCAATGGAGGTTTTGTTAAAATCTATTGAAATGTCCAGCGTTCGCCCTGCTCTCGCGCCATCTGTTAGGACCTTTTATTACTGTTGGTTTAAAGCCGGCTATAGAGCCGCGGCTTCAGTCGGCTTGTTTTTAACGCATTTTTAATTTACTAATGTAAAACCAGTCCTATGTGAATTCTTAATTAAATGAACGCGGCGGATCACGATTATGTACATATATTTTGCCTCAAATAGACCTGAAGTTTCCTTTGCACTGCAGAATGTTGACGTGCATGGCCCTGTGCCACCAATGCTTGTAGCTTGATTGATTTTGGCCGGGCGGTTGAATCGGCTTTGCCCGGGCAGTTGA